>NC_081571.1:67335662-67363256 GCF_022355385.1 Mustela nigripes | reverse complement strand
AAAAAAAAAAAAAAAAAAAAAAAAAAAAAAAAAAAAAAATTTCCAAATGTGAAAGCAACTGAATGTGCCTCAAAACCCTACAGGCAGTGATGCATCTCTCAAATATTTCCCCCATCCCCTTACAACCATTTACACAGATATACAAGAAGTACATATGTATTTAGAAAGTATTAGTCATCAGATACGTGCCTCTAGTCATCTATTCAAATGCAGACGGAGTAGAATCTGCTGTTTTATGATGGAGAATATTCAGGGTGAAAAATAAATGTTGACAGAAAAATTTCAAGCCAGAGAACTGAAGATACAGAAAAAAAAATACAATTATACTTCCACTTCATCATTAATAAGACATCTCTAAAGATCCGTTTTCAGTACAGACTGAAAAAATCTCTTTGAATATATACATGCAAATATATACATATATATGAATTTAATTTTATTATAAAGCAGTTGGTGTCTGCACTTTCATGCAGTTTAAGTGAAACTTACAGAGAAATGTATGGGAAATAGGAAAACAACGGAAGCTCATAACATTTTAAAATTGGAAATCTGATTCAAAATTCCTCATGATGTATTTTTAAAGTTATCTCTGTTGCATATTTCAAATGAGAACTTAAAAAAAATGCATTATATAACACCCTCTCTTTTCTACAACTTAATTTCCCTTGCCCCAAACTTCCAATTTCACTCCCATCTAGACCCTCACCCTTCCCATTCTTTATCACCTCCTTTACTAACACTATTACAGTCGTATTGTATAAATCTTTTTATACCAAAATTTCCCACTCTTCTCTTTCAAATATAAAAAAAATATATTTTAGGTTCAGGTAACGTAACCGCAAATCTCCAGATTCATATTTTCAAAACCATCGAAACCGTAACAGACTATTCTACCCCAAAAGCCAAACACATTTTACAAGATGTCATGTTATGTTACGTTGACCAGACACAGAAGTCATTTCTGTAGGGTTTCTTGTCAGTGTTTGCTTTAAGTTTGAGCTTTCTGATCTCGGCTTCTGTTGCACCAGTAATTTGAAAGGTCACTGTTCTGTTGGCATTTAGTTTATGCAAGGCAGTCTGGCAATTTATAAAAGTCTTGTGATTTTGTAAATAGAATACTGAACTTAGAAAAGGCCCACTACATTCACTATCTGGCTTCTAATGCTGCAAAAAAAAAAAAAATCATTTTTTCTTTGTTTCTGTATGAAAATTCTGTATGTCCCTTTTCCACTGTGCTTACCTTCAATTCAGAAAACGGCTGGTTCCACTTTAGAGCTGTTGTACCAAAGTGACCAGGTATGTTTATAATTAATGTGTGTTGCACTCCAAACTCTACGTTTGACCTCACAGGAGAGTTTAAACTAAAAATTAATGAGTAAGTGCAGGAATAAAATGGAAGTAGGGGTATAAACACAGCCTCAAAAACAACTCAAAAAATTGGGGGACACTTTTTTCCCCAAAACAGGAAGTGTGCACGCCAAACGTTATTGATTCTTAAGTGCCTTTTGTGAAACACCTGTGTGAAAACACTCTGTCCAGGATCTGGAAAGAACTGGTGAAAAAGCAAAACACTTTTCTTCCAAGACAACGTCAGAGTTCACAGTTGGAGTCTTCCATCAAAACACCAGAGCCTCCTACCAAAACCACCATGCTGAGTTAGCTGGACAAATACAGATCACAGCCGCAATAGGAAAGAAACAAGGACACTTTGGGACAGGCAGTGAGTGTGTAAGGACCCTGTAGCAGGAGAACGGGAGAAGGGGAGGAGGAGATTGGGACCTGTAGGTAAACCGAAAACATGCTAGATGTTCAATGAAATGAGTAGATGTGTAATGCAAGTTTCTTGAAGTCAGATATTTCATGATGCATAACATTTATATTTCCCCCCAAAGCCCCAAAAAAGGTGAGAATTATTTTCTTGATGTTACTATCCAACGTCCCACCTAATTTATGAATGTTCTAAATCATTATTGAGTAGCCACTTATATAGAAAAAATGACACCCCATATTGTCACTCACACATGTTATAGGACAGAAATCATCGATATTTCTAGCTGTTCCAGGTGAGTCTATAATTAAAATTAAAGGGCATCCTAAACCAGAAGAATCAGATATTAAATAATCTCATTCTCTCACTTTTCTTTGGTGAAGAGTAAATTTGTATCATTCATGATGTGGCGTATTATTGGGAAGCAATCTGTTAACATGCCGAAACCCTGTTTCTCTGTAACTAGGTCTTCATATGGGTGAGAAATATTTAAATTCTCAGGTAACACAGGTAACAAAGAATTTCATGTATATTTGCCCTATATGTACAGTCATTTGAGCCCAGCTGGCCTCAGGAAACTGCCTCTGCCCACTTCGGGTGTCACAGCAAGTGAAGGTACTAGGCACTTACTGCTCAGAACGTGTACCAATTGCCTCGTTATCCCAAACCAGCTTCCACGACACTACAGGGCATAACCACCAAATTTCCAAAATCAAAGACAGAACAAAACTGAACATCTGCTCCTTCTGAGCAAACAAGGGAAAGTATCCCAAAACCTGATGGATGAATGGTTGGAAGAGGAATTCTAGATAACGGACAGCTCGAGAATCAATCACACTCTCTAGAAGGGAAGCAGGACCCAGACTACGAAGGCAGTTTTAACTTTACATGCATGTGCTAGTTAATGATATACTATTAATTTTACATGTGCTCCTGAGTGGTTTTCTTTCCTCAAGTCATCTGCTAAATTTTGCTTTTTTCTCAGTTGAGTCATAAAGACAAGGATTGATGGTGTCAGCAACTCAGTTCTCTCTGCTGACAGAAGGACCCTGTCCTTTCTGCATAGAACATGGGAATTAGCCTTTTCCACTTATTTAGATTTTCCCTTGCCATTTCGTTTCATTATCTTAGTATATTTCCAACAGGATTATATAACTTATGCCCTTCCACTGATACGGGCCATGGTCCCTGTCTTTAATGACTGATCTTTCTAAGACTGATGCCGTGAGAAACAGCAAAGGGAAAAAAAAAATTAAAAGGAAGGAAGGAAAGGAGGAGAACTTTAATTGGGAAGCATGGTCAAGACTAAAAGCTCCAGATCAGAAAAGATTTTTATTTGTTAATTCGTCAAAATGTCCATTGCTTTTTCGAAAGAACTATGACGGATGGCAAATTCATTTAAAACCTGGTTTTGGCAACGAATCTAGACTGCCTTCACCGGCCAGCTGTGCAGATCTCATCCTCAAATGCTCTATTAAAACATTCTAGGGAAGATTCCTCTGAAGTCCCCCAGTCTATTAAAGGTTTACTTCCAAGGAGCTCATTCTGATCTCATTTAGTATGACACCCTTGTGTATGCCAGATGGTAACAAGAGTTAGAGCTTCACAAATGTCATTCTGATTTTCACCTTTGCAGTGAAATTCCCTTCATCTAGCTCTCTTTACATAAACTATAAAAATACGGACAAAGATATGCCACATGAGGATTAAGGAAATGTGGTTTTGCAAATATTCTAGAAATAATTTGAGAAAATTAGTAAAATTTAAGGTTGTGGTTGTCTTGGGGAGAAGAAAGGCAGGTGTTTGGGATTCTAGGCTAAATTCTCCTGTTAATAATTTAAATGTGTGTCTTAAACAAACAAAAAAAATTGGATTTTTTTAAAAAGTAGAGAATAAAAAAGTATATGTATAAGAAAGTACGGAGTAGAGTATGAAAAAGTATATTTAAAAAGTATATGTTTCTTCTAGGCTGATTTCTGTTTCTACAAAAACGTATTTTGAAGTCCTAAACCCAGTAATCTCTGCACATGACTTTATTTGAAAAGTTTCTTTACAGAGGCAATGACATTAGAATGAGATCATGAGGGTGAGCCCTAATCCAGTATGATCCGTGTCCTTATAAAAAGGGGACATTTGGACCCAGGGCCAGATATGAACAGGACCCTCCGTTATACCTCATTTTCTTCTCTCCACTGTCACACAGTTCTAACTTCCTCCACCACAGACTCCTTTTTTCAGGAACTTTATATGAATGTAAGCATGTCTGTGATATTCCAGATGTAGCAGAAATTAATTCTTTTTAATTACTCAATTTTATTCTGTCGTTACCTGTGAGCCGTAACTTCATTTCCCATTCTGTTGGTGGACAATCGTACTATTTTGAGTGTCTAGATGTAAAAATACAGTTGCTGTGTAAATCTGGTAAATGTCTTTATGTCTTTTAGTGTTTAAAAAAAGAAAAAAAAGCAGTTCAACTGTTGGGTATAAGCCTAAAGGTGGAATCGTTAGATTGTACAGGTGGGTATCAATGTTCAACGAAACTATCTTTATTTTTTTACTTATTTCCTTTTTCTCAATATTACTGTACAACTTATTAAAATAGTATAGAGATCTTGAATATACAGGTCAGTGAGTTTTTGCATAGGTATGCACACAAAAATACAATTCAAATGAGAATATATTTCATTATAAGCACCCCAGAAATCCACCATCTCAGCCTGCAGCCACAATCAAAAGGTAACTCCTATTCTGACCCCCTACTTACATAGATTCATTTGTCTGTTAATGAATTTCATAAAAGGAGTATCATGCATATATATGCTTTCACATATGACTTCATATTTAACATTATGTTTTAAACACTTATTTTATTATTGTGCATGTGAATAGTTCATTCTTTATTACTGTGTAGGGGTGAAAAAGTATCCTTTCTTTCTACCCTTTTAAGTCCTCAACTACAACCCCTGTAACAGAAGACAGATTAAAAAGAGAGAAGCATACAGATTAATTTAATAGAAGTTTTACATGACCCAGGAGCCTTCATTAGGAAAAAGCAGTTAAACCTGAGTATTTTAGTGCTAGGTTTGATGAAGAACAGAAAATCATGGGAAAATGGTATAGGACAAAAGAGGATATGAGCCAAGTGGGGGAAAAGCAAGGCTAGTTCATTCAGGTTTCCCTGGGTGGTATGCCTAGTCTTTGGAGATAAGGTTACTCCTTACTCCTGGTATAGGAAAAGCAGCTCTTATGTGCGACCTGCTTCAAAGGAAGTAGGAAAACCCTTCCTGCACCTGCCCTTTCTCAAATTTCTTCAGCTCAAATAGTCACTATGCCATGACACCATATTTTGGGGTTGTACTTCCTGAACCCTATTATGACAATATACAGGGTTAACTACAATATAGGTACTGTTAACTACAATATAGGTAACTCCATTTTATGAGTATACAGCAATTTATTTACCATTGGACAATTCATCTGTTTTCAATTTGGGGCTATGATAAATAATGTACATTGAGTATTAACATGTTTTTTGAATGGTTTAAGCATTCATTGACCCTGACTATATACTTAGGAGTGGAATTGTTAAGACTTAGGGCATATTAATATTTACTTTTTTTAAAAGGATTTTATTGATTTATTTGACAGAGCGAGACACAGCAAGGAGGGAACACAAACAGGGGGAGTGGGAGAAGGAGAAGCAGGCTTCCCACTGAGCAGGGAGCCTGATGCAGGGTTAAGTCCCAGGACTCTGGAATCATGACCTGAGCCAAAGGCAGATGCTTGATGATGGAGACACCCAGGTGCCCCAATATTTATCTTTAATAAACATTGCCAAAACAAATTTTCAATATGGTTGTTAAGGTTTAAATTTCCACCAGCAATAGATGAGAATGGCAATTATTCCATACTTTCTGCAACACTTGATAGTATTTACCATTTTAATTTTAGTTATTTTGGGGGTGTGTAATACTATTATAGTGCTGTTTTAAAAAGTTATCTTTTTTTTTTTTTAAGATTTTTTTTTTTATTTATTTATTTGACAGAGAGAGATCACAAGTAGGCAGAGACGCAGGTAGAGAGAGAGAGGAGGAAGCAGGCTCCCTGCTGAGCAGAGAGCCCGATGCGGGACTCGATCCCAGGACCCTGAGATCATGACCTGAGCCGAAGGCAGCGGCTTAACCCACTGAGCCACCCAGGCGCCCTTAAAAAGTTATCTTTATCTGACTTTGGGTTTTTTGCATCCTCTAACATAAGGTGAGTTTTCAAGTCATTTACCCATAAAAAAGGGATTATTTATATTTTCTAATGGATTTCTAAGAGCTTTTTATGAATTCTAGATATGACACTTATTTTTATATTTATATGATATATTTATTTTTATCTCTTCTTTCTTGCCATTTTTAGATGAATCATTTATTCTTTCCTTAGCTTCCTGTTATTATTCTGGACTTATTATACTTTCAATAATACCTTTACCATTTCTGCAACAATATACAAACCATAAAAAGGTTAACTATTTAGTCACTCCCATTCATATCACATTTCAACATATATTATAAATTCCAGAAAACAATCCTTATATTTATTCTTCCTTCTCATGTCTAGTTCCTGGTAATATTGATGATAAGTTCCTTTTAATATCCTTGTCAGATTCTGGTGTCAATATATGCTTCTCACAGCAAATTTGGAAGCATTTTCTCTTTTGTGTATATTTCCTGAAAGTGCTTGTATAAGATTAATTTTATTCATTCCTTAAATTTTTAGAAGAATTTACTGGATAATTCATCTGTGCTTGAAATGTGTGTGTGTGTGTGTGTGTGTGTGTGTGTGCGCGCACACACACATGTACACACAAAATGTAATTATGAATATGGTTTCTCTAATAGATACAGAGCTCATTCCAATTCTCAAATTTTATTCTCATGCCAATATTTTAAGGTTTGTTTTCAATGAACTTCATTTCTTCCTACAGTTTCATACTTCTATCAAGACCATTTTTCCTTAGCCTGAAGAAATGAAGTATTTCTTGTAGTTCAGGTCTGCTAGTTAAACATTCGCTCAATGTTTATTTGAAGAAATATATTTTATTCTGCCTCATTTACATGTATATTTTCACTGGCTATAGAATTTTAGATTGGCACAATTTTCCCCTCAGCATGTTAAAGACGCCATTCCACTGTCTTTAGTTGCTGTTGAAAATCTTATTTTGGCTCTTTCACTTGCTTGTAAGACTTTCATTTTGTCTTGGTTCAAGAATTTGACAATTATCTTCCCAGTTACGGTTGTCTTTGTATTATGTTGCTTAGGTTTTGTTGAGCTTCTTAGAAGTGGATGTATTTCCTTTATCAGTTTTACAAAATTCTTAACCAATTACTCTTCAAAGATTGCTTCTTTCCTCCCCTCTCTCACCTTTCTTGGTCTCTAGTTACAGGTATATTAGACATTTTGACTGTGGCCCAGGTCTCCTAGGCTCTGTTCTGCTTTACCTAATTTATGTGCTTCAGTTTAGATTAATTCTGTGGATCTCTCTTCAGGCTCACTTATTTGGGTTTTATTTTATTTACTCTGATTTAAGTCCATTAGTGACTTAAGGGGCACCTGGGTGGCTCAGTGGGTTAGGTATCTGACTCTTGCTTTTGGCTCAGGTCATGCTCTCAGGGTGGTGGGATTGAGCCCCATGCTGGGGCTCAGCATCGAGCCTGCTTAAGATTCTCTCTCTCCTCCTACCCCCAACCCTACTCGTGAGCATATGGGTACACACGCATACTCTCTCTCCTAAAAACAAAAACAAAAACAACCCATTCAGTGATCTGAGTTCAATTATTGGGTTTTTTTGGTTTTAAAATGTCTACCTGATTTTTTAAAAAGATTTTATTTATTTATTTATTTGACAGAGAGAGATAGATCATAAGTAAGCAGAGCAGCAGGCAGAGAGAGTGGGGGAAGCAGTCTCCATGCTGAGCAGAGAGCCCAATGTGGGGCTCCATCCCAGGACCCTGGGATCATGACCTAAGCCGAAGGCAGAGGTTTAATCCCCTGAGCCACCCAGGTGCCCCCTGACTTTTTATATACATTCAAATTCTTTGCTAAAATTTCCAATTTTTCATTCTGTTTGCATTTATTTTATTACCATGTTAGCAACAACCAGCTTTCAGGGATATTGAGCTTAGCTCTTTTCACCTTGCTCTGCTGCAACATCAAGATCTGAGAGATGTCTGGGGTGAGGTAATGGGGGTTGGCCATGCATTTGTGGCAAACCCTTCCCTTTCAATAATTTTATCTCTTGACCACTGTGAGATCCTGGAAGATTTCACTGTGCCTTTTAAAATGCCCTATGATAATCCCTCAGCCTCACATACAGCCCAAGAACTCAGCAGATAGGTTACATGGAAAATAAATCACAGGTGCCACTGCTTACATTACCCCAAGATTCATCTGGGCAGGAGCAGTCCTCAGCATCTACCTACAGTCAGAAAAGGTATCCAGAGAAGTAACCATTGGCAATCCTCTGTTCATGCAGGAAGGTTTCTACAGTCGAAAAATTTTAGTTCGTCTCCCTCCCAATCCCACAAACCATAAGTGACTCTTAATCTCACAAAACAAACTGAGGGTTGCTGGGGGAGGGGGTTTGGGAGAAGGGGGTGGGATTATGGACATTGGGGAGGGTATGTGCTTTGGTGAGTGCTGTGAAGTGTGTAAACCTGGTGATTCACAGACCTGTACCCCTGGGGATAAAAATATATGTTTATAAAAAATAAAAATTAAAAAAAAATTTTAGTTCTTCTAGTCCTTTTTGTTGTCTTTAAAATTATAATTTTATAAGTTATCTGCCTTCTAATTATTGCAACAGTTCTTTTGGTCTAGTCTGACCTATATGCCATACTTGCATTCACTTTCTTTTTAGTACTTTATTTGTTATCACACAGTCTTTTAACTTTTTCCCCAAAGCATCTTAATATTCATAAAAAAGTCATGAAATTTTTGCAGAAATGAATATTCTGAAAATAAAAATAAACTTCCAAGTCATGTTATGTTTTTTACATGCTCACCTTGGGAATCAATGACCTACCCAAAACTGCTTCTCAAATTAAAAATGAATCTGGGATTTGCCCAAAAAGGATTTAAGATGGCTTCTCTAGAGAGAGGTCTTGTTAGTGGGACTCTGAACTCTGACAGAAATAAAAATAGAAATGTCTTATTGTTATAATGACCATTCAGGTGTATTTTATTGACATACCTACTCTCCATCTTGAGGGGCTGAACATTGGGTATATAGAAATACACCCAGAGCCGCCATGGAGAGGAAGTAGATTTCAACCAACATGTTCTGAGGACATAGATTAGAATGTGACAATAGTATCTTGCATTTAGGTTAGTTGGCCAAATGTGACTCAAAGGTGTGATACATAAATCCTCTCTGTCCCTAGAGAGAACTCTGTGATGACTTAGGTGTCACTGGCGAAATTATCAGGAATACTACCATGAACTATCCTCTTTCTGTGGTGCTAAGTACTTTACTTCAGCCCAGAGGGCTCAGGTTAAAGGAGGAAGAAACAATAAACAAATAAACCCTGAGAACCATTTTGGAATAATGACAGATAGGGAAGTCAGCGTCTATTATCAAAAGACCTGGAGGAAATCGGGAAGATGAGGGTAGAACTGAGTGAGTCAATATTCCATAAATTTTTAAAGAAGGTAAATATTGGAGAAGAGGAAGATTGATCCAAGAAACTTCCCTTCACCTGCTCTAGTAAAGCATCCATCAGGTGGAGCACGGACAAATGAAAACCCGAGTACCTCCAAATTCAGTTACATTCCATCATAGAGTAAAAATTTTGTTGGACCTTCAGATTAGCCCAAAAAACTTTCTGGCCTGATGAATTTTCCAAAGAGAACATTCTGCAGAGTTCTTGGGGGGGGCAGTCTTTGTTCCCTGCTTTAAAATTACAAAAATAGCTTGTGATATAAATAATTCATTCTCATTATAAACTTTTAGGCAATACAGAAAACCTACAGTTCAGTAAAACTTTTATACATTTAAATTTTAAGTATCCAATCAGTATTTTTACCAGTGTCTATCTGGCATTTTACCCACGTACCTATATGGGGTGATTGTTCTTAAACAGCTAAAACCTACTTTGAGGTCTGGTGTTTGGATGCTTAGTTCTGCTCTGCTGACTCAAGAATATTAATCTGTGACTTACTGAACCCTGAGCAACATTATGTCCACTTCTAGTTTTTGAACATCATTTCATAGAACCTTATTTAGTTGTATTAGTAGATAATTTAAACATCAAAAAAGTCTGGCCAAAAAAATATGATATAAAATATATATAATATAAATATTACATATATAATCTATATATAATGTATATCATATATATTATGAATATATAAACATAATAATAAATACATAATATATATTATTACATACAATATATAATATATAAATATGTATTTTATATATATATTGCTTTTTTACCCCATGTAATGTTTAATACTAGAAAAGCTAATATTTTCACTTAAAAATTAAATATTCATTTCTTTTATGCCAGAGGTAGCATGAGAATTGTTTCTGGCACAAACAGGACATGGGAGCAGTATCAAAAGCAAGCCAAAGTGTTCCTCCCTCCTCCATGTATTCAGTGTCCCATCATTTTTTAGCTCTTCAAACAAGTGTTCCTGGAAGATGTAATTTCCCCTTCCTTGGATCATAATAACTTTCTCCAATCATATTGCTATTCCCTCTGCAATTGATTTGATGTAAACATCCGGGGAAAGGGGGAAGACCAGTGATTAAAGCATGCTTAAGAGCTAGGTGGAAAGAAGATTTATTCCTCCAAAACTGCACTGAAATATAAAGGTAGGAGAGCACCCATTCAAAGCTCTGTGGGCACCATCACCGACTCCTATAACATACTGTCAGTTATAGCTCTATGCCAGTAGGGTAGCAACAATAGAAATGGAAAGGAGGGGTGTGTGTGTGTGTGTGTGTGTGTGTGTGTGTGTGTTTGGGCAGCTGTTTGAATGCAGTCATCTGAGTACCCAACAGGGAGGGATTCATTTCCAATCACACTCACAGGCTAGCTGGCAGAATTTCGTTCCTTGACACTTGTTGGACTGAAGACTCCCTTGATTTTGCACAACACAGGCCTCTCCATAAAGCATCTTACAACATGGCAGCACCCTTTATCACAGCAAGCAAGAGGGCAGGAGAAAGTGCCAGCCAGAGGGGGAGAGGACCAGTTAGATGTAAGTCTGAATGTTTTGTGACCAAATCCTGGAAGTAACAGCCCACTACTTTTGCTATATTCTATTCATTAGATGCAAGACATGAGGTCTGACCTACACTCAAGAAGAGGAGTCACTCATAGACAGGAGTACTGGGAGATGGGATCACTGAGAGCCGGATCAGAGACTGCCTATGATGCCATCCGGATAATTACCACTTTTCTGCCACTATGCTATTTTTCTCCAGAAAAATAAAGTTCTAGAATAATGGTCTAGAATTAAATTAAATTAAAATAATGGTCTCTACAGCTCTGTATGCTGCTCCACACCCACAGAGTTATATATAAATGTAGCAGTTTTTCCTCTTTCTTACCACCAGACTCCAACGTGCTTCACCCACGCAGCAGAGACCCTCTGTGTGTCTGCCCAAGCCAGACTCTTCAGAATCTGTACATTATTGACATGATGGTGACGATTTTTACCCATTCTGGAAAGCCAGTCAATTTTCCTACATTCCCCATTCTCAACTCTCAAGAGTGTTGATTGCTTTCCACACCTAATCTTTTCTTCTTGTCAACTGCACTTCTGCAGCAACATTACCCCTGCCTACACTTTCTTTCTACTTTTTGCAAAGTCTTTTTCTCCATCCTCATGCAATTTTAAGCAAAAAATATTCTAGGAATGCATGTTCCTGAACAGTGTGACCTGACTGCTTACATCAGATGTTAACATCCAACTCTTTTTAGTTCTTTTCTTTTTCTTGGTTGAGCTCAAGAATGATTCTACTCCATCTCATCTCATTAAGATAAATGAGATGGAAGGGCAGATAATTCTGGAAGACCATTCTAAGAATCGCTAAGACTTTATTAAATAGTTTCTATCATCCTTTGGAAGTTTACTTATATTGTTTATATTTTCCCTTAAGATTTCAATTTTGATAAGTAAATGGTATTTATTAGGACACTATGTTCTAGGAACTGGAGAAACAATACTTAATAAAAACAAAAACCTATACCATGAGGATTTTCTAGTATTATTATCTTAATAATATGCAAACATAATGCCATTCATTTCTAAAAATAATAATTTGAAAGATGTTCAGTGAAGGAAGAGAAGCTTTCTTGGAAAAGATACACACAAACAAGATTATTTAAAACAAAATTAAGAAAATAATATTTCATAGTTTATGTTTTGAATTAATTTTTTAAAAATTTCTTTCTTAAATATATGTTTAGAAGGCAAATATATAAATTTTAATCATTTTTATTCATTGGAAAAGTGTAGGGTTTCATAAATTTTGCCACTAAACCTCCCTGACCTTTATAAATTCCCCTTTTTTCCCTTGTTTACAATCTTACTGAGCTATAAAGGTGTAGCCATTAACCAATCAAAACAAATACTAAAAGGTCAGTGCATTGCATATAATATAGTTGCTTTTCAAAACATGTGTAAGGCATTCAAATTCTGGCACATTTTTGCAAGTCCAACCTTGTAAAGTAAATCCATGATGACATAAATGAGACCCTGGCTCCTGGTAAAACCTGTAATAAATATAAGAAAAAAGTCTAGCTTCCTGTCTTTCCTTTCTTATTTTCATAAATTTTGTCTCCAAAATTCTAGTAAGGTAGGTACAGAAAGGACATGAAATAATGTTATGGATGTCATAAACAGTAACAATCTTGCAAATATTTTCAAGGCTGCAAATTGCAATTTAAGAAATTCCCTAGATGTAAAAATTAGCACAAGCACGTATTTTGGAACTATGTGTGGGTTTCATAATTTCCTAATGGCAATATGAATTTTATCAGTTATTCATAAACAAGTGATAATTATAAGAGGGCATTTTGATTTCATAAATTACCCCAACGTGTGATCTAAAGAAGGCCAGTCTCAAAGGTAAATATTTCTTTTCTACATGATTGATCTGACTTTTCTTCAATTTCTTTACAGTATACATATTGTATAATTTCTTTATAGTTTGTATTTTCAGTGTGTCCAGCAGAACAAGGAAATAATTTGTGAATTTTTAACACCTTTGTTAAAATTTTTTTTCTTATTGCCAACATATTTTGACCATTCTGAAGAGGGAAAAAAAAAGAGAAGGTTTTGTCTCTTTAGGAACATTTGCAAGCAATAAAATAAAAAATAGACTGACCTATTGATTATGAGAAGACCAAAACCAAAGTCTACCAGGAACATTAAAGCTACTGAACCCTCATAGAAGCAACCAATGCTGTTTCTGTTCTGAATGAAAGGTGAGGTCATGGAGAGACTGCCTACACGGCCTCATTTACGGAAAAGTTTTGAGAAGTTGGAAAAACTATGAGACAAGCAGGTATGATGGTTTGGAAATGAAACCATATACAGAAAGTATGTTATAAGGTGTTAGGATAAGCACCTAATTAAGAGCCTACAGGCTGGAGCAAGAGGACACAGACTGGGAACTGGATTTTCACACCTCTGTGGCTCTAAGAAGAAACTGAAGGCAGCGTCTTTCAGATGTTTTAGGCTTTGGGGCCCCTTAGAGGCCCAGAAGACTGTGGTTGCTAAAACCAAAAGACCTAGACCTTGATCAAGTAATGGGGCTGTTTTTTTTAAAACCCAATAGACTTCACTGTAAGCCCCAGGTAAACTGTCACCCTCAAGACAAATGGCTCCTCAGTTAGAGAATGAAAAAGTGATGGGGAGGGGCGCCTGGGTGGCTCAGTGGGTTAAAGCCTCTGACTTCAGCTTGGGTCATGATCCCAGGGTCCTAGGATCAAGCCCCACATCAGGCTCTCTACATGGCAGGGAGTCTGCTTCCTCTTCTCTCTCTCTCTGCCTGCCTCTCTGCCTACTTGTAATCTCTTCCTATCAAATAAATAAATAAAATCTTAAAAAAAAAGTGATGGGGATAAAGGGTACAGCATAGGGGATATAGTAAATGATACTGCAATAGCAATGATACTGTAATAGCAATGATAATGTCATACATTACAAAGGTAACAAATTGCCATGATATCCTATGGTGTAGATGGAGCTATACCTGAATCACCATGGTTGAATCACTGTGTTGCACACCTGAAAGTGAGGAAATCGTGTGTGTCAACTATACTGAAAAATAAATAAGTAAATAAAACTTTTCACTAGAATAAAAGAATAAAGGACACTTCAAAATGCTTACGCCTCCAGTTTCTCCAAAGACTGTTACAATTTCCTTTTAAAACTACCGTGTCAGAGTAATTACTGCTTGATCTGCTTTGCATAACTACTTTAAAAGTTACTTTCCTGTAAATCCTGTGATATTTGGAATATTGTTGCTATCACTGGACCAATGTCACAAAATTTTTGTGACATGTTCTAACAAAGGCTGAAATGGGTTCACTTCTTCTCTGCTTTGATTGGATTCTAATTTTAGACCTGACTCTAATTAAAGACCTCAATTCTAATTCTAAAATTTTTCTATATTTACTTTTATTAGTAAATAGAGTTGACAACTTCCTCATATTTCAGCAAACTTTCCAGAAAAGCCTCACTCTATACTTAGCTAAAATCCCATTAAAAACATGGTTATAAATGTGTTAAGAATGGGAGAAATGGAGCTCAGCCACCAAGAAACTGTGAGGGCTTTCTGGAAGTCTGAGGATGAGTAGAACCCACCTGGTGACTTAGTTGGCAGAAAGAGACCCACAGCTCTGAGTACACACAATGCTAGCATGAGGCAGTTTATTAACTTAAAACACCTGTGGATATAAGAACAGAGTAGATGAGCAGAAATCAGGAAGACTGAAGAGTTACCTATGGAAACAGCGATGTGTGCCAACTTTCTACGTGCTTCTTTCATCCTTTCCCTCAACCATGGCCTTCACACACAGGATAAACCATAAAAATACACTTAAGATAATGACACACTTTTCTGAGACCCAGACTTGAGGCCAATTTAGTGACTATTTGTACAACTTCTTATCAAAGAGCAAAAAGGAGTTGGAACATAGCATGGATGCCAGTGAGGAGAGATATAGATCCAACCAGGAAACCTGCCACCTAGCAGCCCCAAACACGCTTCCCCATCATACTGCTCTTCATTGGCTCATGAGCAACCTTTAGGAAAATGTGAGTGGGATCACCAAATCCACACAGTTTAATAGAATAGGAGGTTCTTAGAGCAGTTATAATGGGAATTTATTCAATAATAGGGAAAAGGAGGCGATTTTACCTATGTTTTTAAAAGAAATGCTAGTATTACTTAGACTTATGTGGTTGAAGGAGAAAGGCTGGGGGGGGGGGCATCTAGCTTTTCCTCTTGCAGAGGAAGGAATAAGAAAACACGCTCAGTAGAAGAGCTTGGTGGCTTTTTCAAAAAGAAAAAAAGGTGACTGTTGAGTCTTAAAACAATTTTCTAGGACACAGAAAATAGTTAACTTAACCACCATAATTTCCAATGAATTGAAAAGTTGAATGTTAAAAATACAATTAAAACACGTTAAAATGTGAGTTGATGTTTATATCATCATGGATGAGGTAAAGACCTTGTTAAGGTGAACCCAGAGCTGGATGCCCTAAGGAAAAGATTCCAAGATTGGCTAGATAAAATTTCAAATCTCCACATTCCCATATGTTGTTTAATAAAATTATTTCAAATATAATTTTAATTCCATTATAAATAAATCAATGTGCACACACATAGAAACATGCACTACTTGCATTTTTAAGAAATGATATAGTATGTAAGACATAATAAGTTTGAATTGAAGCAATATGGCAGAGGAGTAGCAGACTGAAATGACATCAGGTCCCAGGAGTTCAGCTAGATAGTTATCAAACCATTCTGAATACCTATGAATTCAGGAGATAGAAGAGAAGAAGAACAGCAATTCTAGAAACAGAAAATCGACCACTTTCTGGAAGGTAGGACCTGTGGAGAAGTGAATCTGAGGCGATATATAGGAGGATAGACCACGGGAGAGGGGCCAGGTCCTGGCAAGCAGTGACACAGTGGAGCACAAAATTGGAACTTTAGGAAGTCTACCCAACTAAGGGACGTCGCTCCAGAGAATAAGTGGAGGTGGAGCCCATGCTGGGGACGGTGTGGTCTCAGGTCCCATGGGGTCACAGAAAGACCAGGGGTGTCTGAGTGTGGCAAAGCTGCCAGGTAACGAAGCAAGGAAGCCAGTTACAGAGGCAGAGCTGGGGTGGGGCTCTCAGCTCACGGTTACCGTAAACCATGACCCAAGGCACAGTAGGACCACTGCTCTTCAAGCGGGGACCCCACAAGTGGCAGATCCAGAAAGACCCACTCCTTCCTCCTCTGGGAGGAGCAGCACAGGAGCACATGACAGGAATCTGCTGGGTTTGGAGACTCCAAATGGGGCTGTACGCCAGAGATAGAAACACTCAGTCACAGGCTGGGTGAGCACAGAGTGCAGCTGGAGACCAGGGAGACTGGAAGGATTGACTGCTATTCTCTGAGGGTGCAGTGAGGAGTGGGGCCCTCAGCTCTCGGCTCCTCCGGCCAGAGATTGGGAGGCTGCCATTTTTATTCTTGTCCTCCAAAGCTCTAAAGAAAGCATTCAGGAAACAAAAACTCCGGAGTGAACCTGAGCAGATTACTCAGCCTGGACCCTGGCAAAAGGTGGTTCAATTCTGCCTCAGGCAAAGACATTTGAGACTCACTGCTACAGGCCCCTATCACAGAAGATCAGCAAGAATATCAACCAAGACGAAGTTCACTGATCAATCAGAACTGTGGAACTCCAGAGGTAGGGGAAGGCAATGCATAGAATTCATGGCTTTTTCCCCATGATTCTCCAGTCTTGCAAAGTTAAATTTTTTCAGTTTTATTTTTTTCTTATTCTACTTTTTTTTAACTTTTTCTCTTTCATCTTTTAATGTTTTTTAACTAGTTTATTTTAACAATACCTTTTAAAAAAACCTTTTCAAATTTTCATTGTTATACTCTTACTTTATTCCTTCACTGTATTTAACCTTATCTTTTGTATACATATAGGTTTTTTTCCTTTAAAAGCTTGGCATACAATTTCTTCTAAAAGATCAAAATGACCCTAAATCTAGCACATGGCTTTGTGGTATTCTCCAGCCTGATCACATTCTCTCCTTTTTTCTCCTTTTCCCAACCAACTTATCGTATCAATTCCCTTTTTAGAATCTTTTTTCTTTAATTTTCATTGTTACAATCATACTCCATCCCTTCATCGTGTTTACCTTTATTTTTGTATGTATGTGTATGTGTGAGTGTATATATATATATATATATACACATACATATTTCTCATTCTTTAAAATTTTGGGAGGTAGTTTTCTCTAAGACACCTGAATACACCCAAAATCAAGTGGGTGACTCTGTTCTCTTCACCAGTCTAATATATAGATATATATTTTTATTTATTATTAATTTTTATTTTTATTTCTTTATTCTCCTCTTTCTTCTCCCCTTAGTTTTGGGTCTCTTCTGATTTGGTTAGCATACATTTTTCTGTGGTCTTTGCCACCCTTTTAGTATTATATTCTCTCATCTATTCTTATCTGGATAAAATGACAAGGGAGGAAAACTCACAACAAAAAAAAAAAAAAAGAAGAAGAACAAGAACAAGACACAGTAATAATGGGTAGGGATCTAATCAATATGGACATTGGTAATATGTCAGAACTAGAGTTCAGAACAATGACTATCAAGGTGCTAGCTGGGCTCGAAAGAGGCATGGAAGATAATAGAGAATTACTTTCTGTAGAAATAAAATTCTTTTCTGGAGAAATAAAGAACGAAAATCTAACCAAGCTGAAATTAAAAAGTGATTAGTGAGGTTCAATAAAAAATAGAGGTTCTTCCTGCTAGGATAAATGAGGCAGAAGAGAGAATTAGTGATAGAGAAGACCAAATGATGGAAAATAAAGAAGCTGAGCAAAAGAGAGACAAACAACTACTGGACCATGAGGGGAGAACTCAAGAAATAAGTGATACCATAAAACAAAACAATATTAGAATAATTGGGATCCCAGGAGAAGAAGAAACAGAGAGAGGAGCAGAAGGTATATTGAAGTAAATTATAATAGAGAATTTCCCTAATATGGAAAAGGGAACATGCATCAAAATCCAGAAGGCACAGAGAACCCCCTCAAAATCAATAAAAATAGGTCCACAACCCATCATTTAATAGTAAAAACTGAAGAGAAAATCCTAAAAGCAGCTCTGAATAAGAGGTATGTAACATACAATGGGAGAAATATTAGATTGGCAGCAGACATATCCACGGAAATCTGGCAGGCCAGAAAGAACTGGCATGATATATTTAGAGCACTGAACAAGAAAAATATGCAGTCAAGAATACTATATTCAGCTAAGCTGTCACTAAAAATAGAAGGAGAGATAAAAAGCTTCTGAGACAAACAAAAACTAAAAGAATTTGCGAATACCAAACCAGCCCTACAGGAAATATTGAAAGGGGTCCTCCAAGAAAAGAGAGAGCCTAAAAGTAATAGACAAGAAAGGAACAGAGACAATATACAGTAACAGTCTCCTTACAGGCAATACAATGGCAATAAATTCATATCTTTCTATAGTTACCCTGAATGGAAATGGCTAAATGCTCCAATCAAAAGGCACAGGGTATCAGAATGGATTAAAAAAAAAAAGACCTATTAATAGGCTATCTACAAAAAACTCATTTTAGACCCCAAAACACCTCCAGGTTTAAAGTGAAGGCATGGAAAACAATTTATCATGCTAATGGAAAGCAAAAGAAAGCTGGAGTGGCAACCCTTCTATCAAATCAATTAGATTTTAAGCCAAAGACTATATAAGAGATGAGGAAGGACACTATATCATACTTAAAAGATCTGTCCAGCAAGAAGAGCTAACAATTTTAAATATCTATGCCCCTAACATGGGAGCAGCCAATTACATAAACCAATCAATAACAAAATCAAAGAAACAAATCAACAATAATACAATAATATTAGTAGGGGACTTTATCAGCCCCCTCACTGAAATGGACAGATCATCTAAGCAAAAGATTAACAAGGAAATAAAGGCTTTAAATGACACACTGGACCAGATGGACATCACAGATATATTCAGAACATTCCATTCCAGAAGAGAGAATACACATTCTTTTCTAGTGCTCATGAAACGTTCTCCAGAACAGATCACATCCTGGGTCACAAATCAGGTCTCAACCAGCACCAAAAGATTGGGATCATTCCCTGCATATTACCAGACCACAATGCTCTGAAGCTAGAACTCAATCATAGGAGGAAAGTTGGAAAGAACTCAAAGGCATGGAGGCTAAAGAGCATCCTACTAAAGAATGAATGGGTCAACCAGCCAATTAAAGAAGAATTGAAAAAATTCATGTAAATAAATGAAAATTAAAAACATAACTGTTCAAAATCTGTGAGACACAGCAAAGGTGGTTCTGAGAAGAAAGTATATAGTGACACAAGCCTTTCTCAAGAAACAAGAAAGGTCTAAAGTACATAACCTAACCCTACACCTAAAAGAGCTGGAGAAAGAACAACAAAGAAAGCCTAAACACAGCAGGAGAAGAGAAATCATAAAGATCAGACCAGAAATCAATGAAATAGTAACCAAAAGAACAACTGAACAAATCAACAAAACTAGGAGCTGGTTCTTTGAAAGCATTAATAAGATTGATAAACCCCTGGCCAGACTTATCACAAAGAAAAGGGAAAGGACCCAAATTAATAAAATCATGAACAAAAGAGGAAAGATCACAACCAATACCAAAGAAATACAAACAATTATAAGAACATATTATGAGCAACTACAGGCCAGCAAATTTGACAATCTGGAAGAAATGGATGCATTCCTAGAGATGCATAAACTACCAAAAGTGAACAAGGAAGAAACAGAAAGCCCAAATAGACCCATAACCAGTAAGGAGATTGAAGCAGAACTCCTCAAACTCAACACACACGAAACAGGCAAACATATCAAAAAAAGGGCAGAAGATATGAAGACACTTCTCCAATCAAGACATACAAATGGCTATCAGACACATGAAAACATGTTTATCATCATTAGCCCTCAGGGAGATTCAAATTAAAACCACATTGATATATCACCTTACACCAGTTAGAATGGCCAAAATTAACAAAACAGGAAACAACATGTGTTGGAGAGGATGTGGAGAAAGGGGAACCCTCTTACACTGTTGGTGGGAATGCAAGTTGGTGCAGCCTCTTTGGAGAACAGTGTGCAGATTCCTCAAGAAATTAAAAATAGAACTTCCCTATGACCCTTCAATTGCACTCCTGGGTATTTACCCCAAAGATACAGATGTTGTGAAAAGAAGGGCCATCTGTACCCCCATGTTTATAGCAGCAATGGCCACAGTCGCCAAACTATGGAAAGAACCAAGATGCCCTTCAATGGATGAATGGATAAGGAAGATGTGGTCCATATACACTACGGAGTATTATGCCTCCATCAGAAAGGATGAATGCCCAACTTTTGTAGCAACATGGATGGGACTGGAAGAGATTATGCTGAGTGAAATAAGTCAAGCAGAGAGAGTCAATTATCACACGGTTTCACTTATTTGTGGAGCATAACAAATAGCATGGAGGACAAGGGGTGTTAGAGAGGAGAAGGGAGTTGGGGTAAATTGGAAGGGGAGGTGAATCACGAGAGACTATGGACTCTGAAAAACAATCTGAGGGGTTTGAAGTGGTGGGGGTGTGGGAGGTTGGGGTACCAGGTGGTGGGTATTATAGAGGGCACAGATTGCATGCAGCACTGGGTGTGGTGAAAAAATAATGAGTACTGTTTTTCTGAAAATAAATAAATTTAAAAAAAAAACTTTCCCACAAAAAAAAAACAAAAACAAAAACAAAAACAAAAAAAACTCCCAAAAAACAAAGCCCAGGACCAGACATCATCCCAGGGGAATTCTACCAAGCATTTAAAGAAGAATTAATTCCTGTTCTCCTGAAACTGCTTCAAAAAATAGAAATGGGAGGAAAACTTCCAAACTCATTTTATGAGGTTAGCATTACCTTGATCCTAAAACCTGACAAAGACCCCATCAAAAAGGGGAATTACAGACCGATACCCTTGATAAACACAGATGTGAAAATTCTCACCAAAAATACTAATGAATAGGATCCAACAGTCCATTTAAAGGATTATTCACCATGACCAAGTGGGTTTATTCCTGGGCTGCAAGTTTGGTTCAACATCTGCAAATTAATCGATGTGATACAATACATTAATAAGAGAAAGAACAAGAACCATACGATACTCTCAATAGATGCTGAAAAAACATTTGACAAAGTATGGGATCCTTTCTTGATCAAAACTCTTCAAGTGTAGGGATAGAGGGTGCATACCTCAATACCAACAAACCCACAGTGAATATCATTCTCAATGGAGAAAAACTGAGAGCTTTTCCCCTAAGGTCAGGAACATGGTAGGGATGTCCACTAACACCACTGCTATTCAGCATAGTACTAGAAGTCCTAGTATCAGCAATCAGACCCCAAGAGAAATAAAAGGCAACCGAATCTGCAAAGAAGAAGTCAAACTTTCCCTCTTTGCTGATAATATTATACTTTATGTGGCAAACCCAATAGTCCACTCCAAATCTTCTATATCTTGTACAGGAATTCAGTAAAGTATTAGGATATAAAATCAATGCACAGAAATCAGTTACATTGCTATAGACCAACACCAAGACAGAAAAAAGAGAAATTAAGGAGTTGGCCCCTTTTATAATTGCACCCCAAACCATAAGTTTTCTAGGAATAAACCTAACCAAAGATGCAAAGAACCTGTACTCAAAAACTATGAAGTACTCATAAAAGAAATTGAGGAAAACAAAGAAATGAAAAAACATTCCATGCCCATGGATTGGAAGAACAAATACTGTGAAAATGTTTATGCTAACTAAAGCAATCTACACATTTCATGCAATCCCTATCAAAATACCATCCATTTTTTTTTTTGAAGAAATGGAACAAATAATCCTAAAATTTATAAGGAACCAGAAAAGACCCCAAATAGCCAGAGGAATGTTGAAAAAGAAAGCCAAAGTTGGTGGCATAACAATTCCAGACTTCAAGCTCTATTACAAAGCTGTCATCATGAAGACAGTATGGTACTGGAACAAAAAGACACTTAGATCAAGGCAACAGAATAGAGAGCCCATAAATAGGCCCTCAACTCTATGGTCAACAAATCTTCGACAAGGCAGGAAAGAATATCCAATGGAGAAAAGACAGTCTCTTCAACAAATGGTGCTGGGAAAATTGGACAGCCACATGCACAAGAATGAAAATGGACTATTTCCTTACACCACACACAAAAATAGACTCAAAATGGATGAAAGACCTCAGTGTGAGACACGAATCCATCCAAATCCTTGAGGAGACCACAGGCAGTAACCTCTTCGACCTCAGCCACAGAAATTCTTCCTAGAAACAGCATCAAAGGCAAGGGAAGCAAGGGCAAAAATAAACTATTGGGACTTCACCAAGATCAAAAGATCTTGCACAGCAAAAGAAACAGTTAACAAAACCAAAAGACAACTGACAGAATGGGAGTTTGCAAATGACATATTAGATAAAGGATAGTATCCAAAATCTATAAAGAACTTATCAAACTCAACACCCAAAGAACAAATAATCCAATAAAGAAATGGGCAAAAGACCTGAATAGACACTTCTGCAAAAAAGACATCTAGATGGCTGACAGGACAAAGTGCTCAACCTGGCATCAGGGAAACAGAAATCAAAACCACAATGAAATGCCACCTCACACCAGTCAGAATGGCTAAAATTAACAAGTCAGGAAACTACAGATGTTGACAAGGATGCAGAGAAAGGGGAACACTCCCAAACTGGTGGGAAGGCAAGCTGGTGCAGCCGCTCTGGAAAACAGCATGGAGTTTCCTCAAAATGTTGAAAATAGAGCTACCCTACGACCCAGCAGTGGCACTGCTGGTTTTTTACCCTAAAGATACAAATGTAGTGATCCGAAAGGTCACGTGCACCTGAATATTTATAGCAGCAATGTCCACAATCGCCAAAATATGGGAAGAATCTAGATGTCCATCAACAGACGAATGGATAAAGAAGAGGTGGTATATATGTACAATGGAATTCTGTGCAGCCATCAAAAGAAATGAAATCTCACCTTCTCCAATGAAATGGATGGAACTAGAGTGTATTATGTTCACTCTAGTAAGTCAATCAGAGAAAGAATTATTGTATGATCTCTCTGATAAGAGGAATTTGAGAGGCAGGGCCAGGGGCTATGGGGGAAAGGGTAGGAAAAAATGAAACAAGACGGGATCTGGAGGGAGAGAAACCATAAGAGACTCTTAATCTCACAAAACAAACTGGGGTTTGGGGGAGGGGTAGGGATAGGGTGGCTGGGTTATGGACATTGGGGAGGGTATGTGCTATGGTGAGTGCTGTGAAATGTGTAAGCCTGATGATTCACAAACCTGACCCCTGGGGCAAATAATACATTATATGTTAATAAAAATAATTAATAAAAAAGACATAATAAGTTCAACATTATAAAATATTTTTGTATATAACATAATGTACATAATGATTTTGGATGTAAAACGGTGTGGAGGTCTGAGCTGGAAAAAGAAAGAGAACATCCAGTGAAGACCTAGAGTTGTGCATATGTGTATGTGTGTGTTCACATGTATGCATGCTTACACAATTGCTGATAGCCTAGGCCTGGTGAATCTCATATTGGGGCAGGAAATTTGGGTCTTACACAGGGAGTTCCTCAGTCTCCCTGTGGATGTGTCTGAACAGGAAAAGGATTAAAAGGGAGAAAGCTCCATTGCTAGTCATTCAATTTTGAATTAGAAAACAATAACTACATCTTATCATTATTATTATTTCCAACCACTCATATTCTGGGTCAGTGACTACTTGGGGAGAATGCAGAGATTGATGATTTAATTGGCCAAAAACAAACAAACAAATAAACAAACATACCTCACAGGTTTATGACTTTCCCATAGGATCCATATAATTATAAACCACCATTCCAGAGCCAACATTTGAGAGAACCTCTCTTTTTTACATTATCATTAGTTTTCAATCCACTCATTAGAAAAGCAAAACAATTATTATACTAATGGTCCCCTTAAAAGCAACCCCTATATTGCTCTCTTGGTCATTTCATACTTCTTTAGACTAGTGTTTTTCCTTAATACTGCCTTTGTCTGACCATTTATTAAAGCATGTTTACTGCACTTATCTTAACAATGACTTCTGTTTCTCTGGCCAAAACTAGTAATGAAAAGAACTGCATTTACCAACAGTGCAGAAATTTCATTTATGATTACTTTTACATGGTATTTCCAGATAATCTCATCACATTTCCCTAACATTTCCCACTGAGAGAATTGGGCTCAAAAGCATGCTCAGGTCATAAGATAAAAACAAGTTCTTTGCCCCATTCATAACTCCTTTGCCTGTATTAAATTGTATGTGTTGTATTAAGACAAATGGATTAACATACGGAAGATAAATCATACCAGTTGACTGAGAAAGCCACGTCTGAAACGCTCTTAGTAAAAAAGAGACATTTTATTTAGTGTTACTTAGGAAAATATTTATTAACAAATAGATATATATCATTTAAGTAATACTGCCATAATAATTATAGGGAATATACATAGATTGATTTCTTCTTTAAATACAAATTCAAACTTTAACACTCCCCTCACTGAAATGGACAGATCATCCAAGCAAAAGATCAGCAAGGAAATAAAGGCCTTAAACGACACACTGGACCAGATGGACATCACAGATATATTCAGAACACTTCATCCCAAAGCAACAGAATACACATTCTTCTCTAGTGCACATGGAACATTCTCCAGAATAGATCACATCCTCGGTCCTAAATCAGGACTCAATCAGTATCAAAAGATTGGGATCATTCCCTGCATATTTTCAGACCACAATGCTCTAAAGCTAGAACTCAACCAAAAAAGGAAGTTTGAAAAGAACCAAAATACATGGAGACTAAACAGCATCCTTCTAAAGAATGAATGGGTCAACCGGGAAATTAAAGAAGAATTGAAAAAAATCATGGAAACAAATGATAATGAAAATACAACGGTTCAAAATCTGTGGGACACAACAAAGGCAGTCCTGAGAGGAAAATATATAGCGGTACAAGCCTTTCTCAAGAAACAAGAAAGGTCTCAGGTACACAATCTAACCCTACACCTAAAGGAGCTGGAGAAAGAACAAGAAAGAAACCCTAAGCCTAGCAGGAGAAGAGAAATCATAAAGATCAGAGCAGAAATCAATGAAATAGAAACCAAAAAAACAATAGAACAAATCAATGAAAGTAGGAGCTGGTTCTTTGAAAGAACTGATAAAATTGATAAACCCCTGGCCAGACTTATCAAAAAGAAAAGAGAAAGGACCCAAAAAATAAAATCATGAATGAAAGAGGAGAGATCACAACTAACACCAAAGAAATACAAACTATTATAAGAACATACTATGAGCAACTCTACGGCAATAAATTTGACAATCTGGAAGAAATGGATGCATTCCTAGAAACATATAAACTACCACAACTGAACCAGGAAGAAATAGAAAGCCTGAACAGACCCATAACCAGTAAGGAGATTGAAACAGTCCTTAAAAATCTCCAAACAAACAAAAGCCCAGGGCCAGACGGCTTCCCGGGGGAATTCTACCAAACATTTAAAGAAGAACTAATTCCTATTCTCCTAAAACTGTTCCAAAAAATAGAAATGGAAGGAAAACTTCCAAACTCATTTTATGAGGCCAGCATCACCTTGATCCCAAAACCAGACAAGGATCCCACCAAAAAAGAGAGCTATAGACCAATATCCTTGATGAACACAGATGCGAAAATACTCAACAAAATACTAGCCAATAGGATTCAACAGTACATTAAAAAGATTATTCACCACGACCAAGTGGGATTTATTCCAGGGCTGCAAGGTTGGTTCAACATCCGCAAATCAGTCAATGTGATGCAACACATCAATAAAAGTAAGAACAAGAACCATATGATACTCTCAATAGATGCTGAAAAAGCATTTGACAAAGTAAAACATCCCTTCCTGATCAAAACTCTTCAAAGTGTAGGGATAGAGGGCACATACCTCAATATCATCAAAGCCATCTATGAAAAACCCACCGCAAATATCATTCTCAATGGAGAAAAACTGAAAGCTTTTCCGCTAAGGTCAGGAACACGGCAGGGATGTCCATTATCACCACTGCTATTCAACATCGTACTAGAGGTCCTAGCCTCAGCAATCAGACAACAAAAGGAAATTAAAGGCATCCAAATCGGCAAAGAAGAAGTCAAATTATCACTCTTCGCAGATGATATGATACTATATGTGGAAAACCCAAAAGACTCCACTCCAAAACTGCTAGAACTTATACAGGAATTCAGTAAAGTGTCAGGATATAAAATCAATGCACAGAAATCAGTTGCATTTCTCTACACCAACAGCAAGACAGAAGAAAGGGAAATTAAGGAGTCAATCCCATTTACAATTGCACCCAAAACCATAAGATACCTAGGAATAAACCTAACCAAAGAGGCACAGAATCTATACTCAGAAAACTATAAAGTACTCATGAAAGAAATTGAGGAAGACACAAAGAAATGGAAAAATGTTCCATGCTCCTGGATTGGAAGAATAAATATTGTGAAAATGTCTATGCTACCTAAAGCAATCTACACATTTAATGCAATTCCTATCAAAGTACCATCCATCTTTTTCAAAGAAATGGAACAAATAATTCTAAAATTTATATGGAACCAGAAAAGACCTCGGATAGCTAAAGGGATATTGAAAAAGAAAGCCAACGTTGGTGGCATCACAATCCCGGACTTCAAGCTCTATTACAAAGCTGTCATCATCAAGACAGCATGGTACTGGCACAAAAACAGACCCATAGATCAATGGAACAGAATAGAGAGCCCAGAAATAGACTCTCAACTCTATGGTCAACTAATCTTTGACAAAGCAGGAAAGAATGTCCAATGGAAAAAAGACAGCCTCTTCAATAAATGGTGCTGGGAAAATTGGACAGCCACATGCAGAAAAATGAAATTGGACCATTTCCTTACACCACACACGAAAATAGACTCAAAATGGATGAAGGACCTCAATGTGCGAAAGGAATCCATCAAAATCCTTGAGGAGAACACAGGCAGCAACCTCTTCGACCTCAGCCGCAGCAACATCTTCCTAGGAACAACGCCAAAGGCAAGGGAAGCAAGGGCAAAAATGAACTATTGGGATTTCATCAAGATCAAAAGCTTTTGCACAGCAAAGGAAACAGTTAACAAAATCAAAAGACAACTGACAGAATGGGAGAAGATATTTGCAAACGACATATCAGATAAAGGACTAGTGTCCAGAATCTATAAAGAACTTAGCAAACTCAACACCCAAAGAACAAATAATCCAATCAAGAAATGGGCAGAGGACATGAACAGACATTTCTGCAAAGAAGACATCCAGATGGCCAACAGACACATGAAAAAGTGCTCCATATCACTCGGCATCAGGGAAATACAAATCAAAACCACAATG
>NC_081571.1:67302892-67335262 GCF_022355385.1 Mustela nigripes | reverse complement strand
GATATCACCTCACACCAGTCAGAATGGCTAAAATCAACAAGTCAGGAAATGACAGATGCTGGCGAGGATGCGGAGAAAGGGGAACCCTCCTACACTGTTGGTGGGAATGCAAGCTGGTGCAGCCACTCTGGAAAACAGCATGGAGGTTCCTCAAAATGTTGAAAATAGAACTGCCCTATGACCCAGCAATTGCACTATTGGGTATTTACCCTAAAGATACAAATGTAGTGATCCAAAGGGACACATGCACCCGAATGTTTATAGCAGCAATGTCCACAATAGCCAAACTATGGAAAGAACCTAGATGTCCATCAACAGATGAATGGATCAAGAAGATGTGGTATATATACACAATGGAATACTATGCAGCCATCAAAAGAAATGAAATCTTGCCATTTGCGACAACATGGATGGAACTAGAGCGTATCATGCTTAGCGAAATAAGTCAAGCGGAGAAAGACAACTATCCTATGATCTCCCTGATATGAGGAAGTGGTGATGCAACATGGGGGCTTAAGTGGGTACGAGAAGAATCAATGAAAGAAGATGGGATTGGGAGGGAGACAAACCATAAGTGACTCTTAATCTCACAAAACAAACTGAGGGTTGCTGGGGGGAGGGGGTTTGGGAGAAGGGAGTGGTATTATGGACATTGGGGAGGGTATGTGTTTTGGTGAGTGCTGTGAAGTGTGTAAACCTGGTGATTCACAGACCTGTACCCCTGGGGATAAAAATATGTGTTTATAAAAAAAAATTATATTAATAAATAAATAAATAAATACAAATTCAAAATAGAGATGCAAGTTAAAGTTTGAACAGACAATGCTGATAAAAATCAAACAGAACTTTGTTAGTACATCATGATATTCATATCAAAAATAAGCCAGAATATGGTAAAATAACCCACTGACACTTAAATGATTATCATTATTTAAAACTGAGATATACAATTTTCTTATCCTTCATGTATTTATCATTACTTCCTGGAGAGAGTAAAGATATCCATAAAGAAAATAAAATATCAATAAATTATTTGAGATAAAAATTAAAACTACCATGTTGCCATTTCACAATATAAAGTTTTGCTCATTATGCACTTTCCAAGTACACTATCCATTTAGTTATGGGTATATGAAATGGGGGTTATGGACCAAATATTTTGCTAATAGGCAGTTGAAGTTAGCAAATTCGTAATCAGTGATTCCAAAATCATCTTTGTGATATCTATAATGAAAATATGCATGAAAGCTTATATATAAAAAACACCCCCTCCCACCTCATTAATTTTCAGGGATAGTCTTTCAATTACACCTGCCTTACCTAAATATACAACATTTTCTTTACTGGTAATATCCTCAACATATAATATCCTCAAATTTCTCACAATACTACCTATATGCATACATATATGTGCATAGGTACCATACACACACACACACACAAATGACCCTGCTACAATCTTATGATCATCTACCTATCAACTCCGTTCTTCTTCCTCCAAATTGCTCCTTCCAAGTTTCTATAAAATGTATTATTCACTTTCTCATCTGTTCCTTTTGTACAACTCTTCCTCTTTGCCTGCCTTCTTTCTGCCTAGATTTACTGAATCAGTTCCCCCAAGACCAGTAATGATTATGTAATATTCAAAATATATGAACAGTTTCTTCTGAACAATGACCCAATGAACAAAGTCTTATTGGAATTAGCATTTGGTGTCTTGAACACACCCTTCTTGTTCTCAAAGAATTCAATTTTCAATTAACATGTAGAAGATGGTTTTACGTAGATTTCACCTGTTTCATTGACCATCATATCTTAATCCATTTTCTCCAATATTCCATCTCTTTAATATTACCTTCAAAAATCTGGCTTATCCATTTTCTATTTTCTCATTATTTGTTCCAAGTGACATTATCCATAACCATAACTCTATTGTGTCTAATAGGCTTATGTCTCCACAATCAATATTCCTAGCTCAAATGACTTGTCATTTCTAAATTCTCTAGGCTATTGAACACATACACCTGGATACTGTTAGACAAAACAAATTCTGCTTATTTAAACATAATGACCATGTTTCACTCAAACTCTGTGTAGCACCTAGCTTTTTTCTCCCTTACAAACAACTTCTGTAGATCTATGACTATCGGACTACTAATTTCTCTTCTTGGATTGATGCCACAGTCGTGAGTCTTATTCTCTCCAACTGATCTAATCAGTCTGATCATGGATTGATCTTATCTTTGAGATAAGGCCCTCAAATATTTCCCACTATCTTTAAAGTAAATTGCACACATTTAGCATTGTATACATAGACACTTATGTTCTATCATCATCCCTTTGATTAACTTTTCCTTAAGACTATACCAATATTCTTGAATTTTGTTGATTGAATAAGGTTTTTACTTTCATTTATTTCTTCATATTGAATCTCCTTCATGGATTGATATTTCTCACTGCTGTATATCTGCAAAATTGCTAGCTGATCTAATTCACCACAATCTATTTGGAATCCTCGTTTGAGGTAATTGCCATCAATCTTTCTCTTTGAATTTCCAAAATTTGTGTACCATCTCTCTATGGCACCTATTTTATAGTATTGTATTGTTGCTGTCTTGGGGGTAAGTCTACCTGGTGGAAACAGCTGGTTGCCCACAGATATTCACTATATTTTTATTCCTAATTAACAGAATCTTTTTACATTTGCAGTAACAATGTGCTAAAAAATATATTGATTTCCCAGTCTTTCAGGTACCCAAAGAGTTTCATGTGACCTGATAGACCTTTGTCAATGAGATGTGACCAGAAGTCAGCTAGGCATGATTATACAGAAAGAGAAATCTCAGCTGTTGCATGCCTGGTGTGCTCTTTTTTCCCTTCTTCACTGGATCACAGAAAAAGTGTTGGTGGGTGAAACAACCATCCTGTAACTATCAGAAAGACAGACACATGTGGAAGAATGGAGAATGATAGGAAGAAAGTGCTTCTTTTGTGATGGTATCCTCAAGCCACTATAATATACTTGGGTTGCCAACCCTGACCCCTTCCTTACTGAAGCGACCATAGCTGGGTTTCTATTATAGGTTGCAGACATACACAATTCTCAATGAAACATTTTGCCAGCTGGAAAGAGGGCCCTTTGAAGGCAGGGACTTTGTTCTACTCAGTCCTATATGTCAATGACTAGCACAGTACCTGACACAGTTTAGATAATACACACAAATTTTAACTAACTGAATAAATGAAAAAAAAAAAGACAACTCTATAAGACTCTTTCTTCTAACATCAAAGCACTGAAGGAAAATATCCAAATCTGAATATAAATAGACCTATAACAGCAAAAAGTCATCTACAGTCTCAGAAACTTCTTTCTCCTTAGGTGGGTAAAATACATTTTATAAATTGGAGAGTGTAATGAATTATTAGTTAGACTACTAAGGTCAAGTCTACAATTTTCTTATCCTCCAATTATCCGTTAGCCTGAGAAAAATAACATGACATTACTGTTGCTCAGTTCCAATTAACACAGCTAAATTGTTGACCCCTGTCAGTTGAATTACAAACTATTAAATGGCAAGCACCAATTTTCCTCTTTAAATTCTGACTGTTTGAAAGAGATATTTTTTTTTTTCCTTCAGAGAAAGTTTTACCTATCTATTACTAGTAGAAAGGAAAGCCTGTCCAGCTACCAATGACTGATTATCCTTCAAATACAGTAGGAGAGACAGAACAACTCATAGAAGCTACAGAAGGGCCACTTAGAGTTTCAGCAAAACATGACAAATCTGATTTTTGAGTAGACCTTTCTTTTCATACAATTAATAAGAACTTGCATTCAAACTCAACAAGTCACACCATGGGTGAACAGAAATGCTTAGGACTAAGTGTTAAGTCTGGTGTTCAGTCTGTCATAATTTGCATGTTTGGGGGGTGGTCATAGTTTACATGCTTACAATGTAAGCCAGCATTAATCCTGCATTTTTTTCTCTTTTCTTCACACCTTATATTTGAAACTACTAAAAGCTGCCAGCCTATGGTTTTGCTAGTCCATATAACTGAAGTAGCCTCTTTTTTTGCCAATCACCTTGTTATATGGTCTCTACATCCTAAATAAGTTACCTATGTGTATTTTCACTTTCTCAATGGATTCTCTCTGTCAGGCACCTTGATTTCCCAACTAGACTCTTCTAATAAGATTCTGGTTGGTATCCTGTACCCATGCTCAAACACAAATCCCAAGTCACTGCCTAAAAGTAACTTTGTCAAGTCAGTTTCCTCCCTGCAGCCAGTATCACCTGTTGCAAATTCATAATGCCAGTCATATGTTACAGCATGTAAATAACTCCCAACAGTCTATAAAGTTGAAAGTTATTAGTGTTCACAGTATCTGCAAGACTAAACCCCTCTTTCCTTCTTGCTCTCATTTCATGCCACTCTAAGTATTTGTACAACTTTTTTTTTTTTTTTTTTGCTTCAGGTGTACCATAGTCTCATTTTGTCTTTTACTACTTTTATTTAACATTCTTCAAACGTACTTGTTTTCAATTCCAATATTACCTGATCAGTTGCCTTTCAGATCTCAGGATTTTCTCTCACAAAAAAAAATAGGTAATATACACATAAATATATAATATACATAAATAATACACATATACATATGTTGCATGCGTATGTATTTTTAGAGAGTCAAAGTCCAAAAGAAGGAATAGTTAACAAAAAGATTTAGACATAGGAACAATGGAAGGCCAGACCTTGGATAGAGTAAGAATAAGCAGGAGGTGCTTACAGCAGTGGTGTGAGGCTATGAACATCAGGTGATAGAAGAGTTCATGGTGATGGAGAGAAGGTTCTAGAAAAACACTGAAGAGGCAAAATCAAAAGAATTTGAGGACTGTGTGATTTTGAGCATCTGCTAGAGCAACCATGTGGAAATGATGAACTAAAAAGGATCTTTTAAATATCTATTTCATACTGGACATGTACTCCAGAAGCAATGTGCACAGAGATAGCTATCAGGCTTGTGATAATTAAAGTTGATCAAAGATTATTTGTATGGCTAGAAAATAAGTAATCTCGGGGTAAAGACTTGGGTAAAAATGATATTAAAAGACAACACAAAGATGGATGAGAGCAGATGAATGAGAGAAGGAAGTTCAAGAGGCAACAGAAGATCCAGAGGTTTGGACGGGAGAAAGAGGTTGCTGCAGATAGATTTAGTTAATTATCTGATACTACAGAAATTTTTCTAGACTAGGATTGAGAAGAGTCAACATGGCAATCTATGACCACATGTGAGGAACAAATTTCATTAGAATGCTGAAAATTAATACCATATTGTATAATGTATTAGGAAGGATTATCTGATCACAGAACAAAGATGTGATTATAGAATATGCTAAGTTTTTCATTGCACAAGAAAAGCAGACATGAGAAGAAGTGTCTGGAGCCCAAAAGCCCATCATCAACTTTGAGTACTACAGCTTTCTCTGTGCATAGAACTGAGCCTCTGGGTTTTGTTGTTGTTGTTGTTGTTTCATTTTTATTTTTATTTATTTTTGTTAATGTTTAATTAGCATCCTGATTTTGCTGAGCATTACTTTTTCCAGTGCCCAAGAACAATTAGAATACTGTTTTCTTTACAGTGCTATTGTCAGGATTAAATGACTATTGATACATGTAAAAAGCAAGGAGAAGTATCTGGAAAATCATAAACCATCAATAAGGATTTATTATTATTACTGTTATGTTACTATAACCATATTATCCAGCATATGATGGATATTATAGGTAGTATTCTTTATTGGGAGGCTTAGAATGGAGGAATTTCAAGAAAGTAAGTAAAAGAGCAGCCAACAGAACATAAGAGGGGACAACTATCACCCAAAAGGGGTAACAAATGGACCAAAGTTGCTGCATTGGAATAAACAAGTCAGAAGCAGGGATTAGCTTTGGAAAGAGAAAAGTATTATCTTATCTGCAATTGGAGGGCCAAGTATAGAATAGGTTAAGAGGTTGCAACTTTCATATGGAAGGGAAAAAAATTTCAAAGAATTCGTATTGAATGGATTTTGTCATTTCAGGGAAGAAATCTGCTCATGTAAAGTATAATGTGCCTTTGGTGACAACTGGGTTTGAGAAGAGAATAAATGGTTTAACCAGGATGCCAAGTAATAAAGGAGATATTGAGCCATGGAGGTGACTCAGCTATCTTATCTGTCTCATATCTTACTCTCTCTCTTGCTTTAACCCGTAAACTTCTATGTTCTACATGTGTACACTGTGGGTTCTGAAATTTATCTTTTGTCTTTTTTGTTTGTTTGTTTCCAATCTATAAAAGAATCTATAAAGAGAGTAACAGGAACTTTTTAAAGAAAGATAAAAGAGAAAAGAATATTCTATTTTTAATTCATGGCAATTATAACGACCAACTTTAAGATTAAAGAAACCCAGTAAGTGGAATATTAACTTTTCAGAAAAATTGTCCTCATAGTATTTTCAAAGTAAGAACTTTCTGATATTGGGAGAATTTGGCTATTTTTTAAAAGTATGGTAAAACCACACATATCATGAGACACTATCCTAAGAAAATATAATTTAACACAGAAATAATTTGTCTCATGTATTTCCCAGGTGTATTGCCAATTTGGATAAAAAAAGATCTTAGCTCTCTTTTGATGGAAATAATAAAAGAAGGGGTATGTCTTATTTCCAAACATGTCTAGGAATCAGTTTCCCTGAAAAGGGAAAAAGGGATCAGAGGTTGAGCTTGGAAAATAAACCAAATAAGCCGAGTTGATAGGACAAGGGGCACCCTTCTGTTTGTTTACCTATTTTTCACTTAACAACTTGAATTTATTTCTGAAACTGCCATTCAGTAAAAACTATTAAATGAAAAAATATTGGTTTCAAGGTTAGAACGGGAAGAATCATGTGTTCAATCTGAGTACAAAGTATCTAAACAGATTTCCCAGACAGAAGAATATATCATGAAAACATAAACACATTAATGTAGATAATAACACTTAGAAAGAAAGTAAAGTTTGTCCATTGTCTTAATTATTAGGAGGGTTTATTGTAGTTCAAAAAGAGAGACTATCACCTCATCACTTTGTTGGAGGGTGATGGGCAATTTTAATGCAGGTATTTGAAAGTAAAATCAGAAGTGTTTAATGATAAATTTCTTTATCCAGAGAATTTGTGACTAGAAGAACCGAATTAGGACTGTTTTGGCATCTATAACAGGAGTGAAGTCTCTCCGTCAAAACTAATGTATTGCAAAGCATGAAAAATAGCAAACATACATGATTACCTAAAGACTTACAGATGCTATTACCTTCTCGTTTATGTTTGAAATGTTATTCATCTCTATAGCTTATCTCTGTTCACTTTCATTTTCCCTTCATCTTCTAAAGTGCTTTAAACAATTTATTCAATAACCCTAGGACAATTTTTTACAATTCTATCCACATATAAAATTATTGTACGCATTTGTTTGGAGTGAAAAAATTCTAACTTGGAATGTGTATCAAGTGAAGAGGCTCAGTTAAGCAGTTAAATACTCATCATACTCTAAATCTATTTTTTATCTGATGATGTGAAAGAAACATTTCTTTTCATACATATGGCTCAAATGAGATTCTTTCTTCCCTTTCTCAAAATTTAATTTAATCGTTAGTTTTCAAATCTTATATCTACTGTGAATGCCTGTTGAGATTTTTAATTTTTTTTAGTTTTCCGAATTGAGATTCCTTTTTTTTTTTTTTTTTTAACTGATTGTTAGGATGTATTCATATATTTGGACCTGGAAACTTAAATTGGCACAACCATTTTGGAAAAAATATTACCATTATTTGCTAACGTTAAATATATATAACTTGGGACCAACAACTCCAAAATAAACACCTGTATGTTTCAGCAATAGAATGAAATAAAATTTTCTATACTTATTCAATAGAATGCTACACAGTAGGCAAAAGAATAAATCATTGTTATATAAATATAGATGGATTATACAGACATAATTTTGAATGAAGAAAAGATAGTACCAAAACAGCAAATACTATACACTTTCCCACAAATAGGCAATATTTATCTACAGTAACAGAGCTTAGAATGATGGCTACTTTGGGCACCACTGATTGAGGGGGAATGAAAGAGATTCTTTTGGGACTCTGAAAGTCTGTTAAATCTTACAAATATATATTTGTGAATTTACTATGGTGAAACACTTAAGATTACTATATATAAATTATCCGTCAACACAATTTTATTCACTTTTGTTGACATCAGTAAACTATCACATATAATCTGCAGTTATTTTGGAATAGTTCTTGACTCAGGCATTTCATTGATTAGAAGCCAAGCAGAAGCAAACATCAATTCCAAAATATAAAAGAATATTTTTCAATGACAGATGAAAAATGTATGGCACTATAAAATGCACAGAAGATTAGAATGCTTGCTTTCAGTTACTTTCATATTTTAATGATAGTTGAACTAAATTACACACACTATTCCTAAAAATACTCAGTAAATATCAAATGAAGGTGTTAAAATTAAAGCAAGGTTACTCTTTGAACAGTTAATTTACAATGCTCCATTATTTTGCTTACTAAACAATTTTATCCTAGAAATAAGCAAGTTTCTGTATTCACATTATCTTTACCCAAGAGCATTTAAACAAATATCATTGATTACTTGCAAATTACAGATTGTGGATTCAGAGCTCAAAACTAAAGCTCTAAGGATATAATTCAATTAAAACGATCCATAATTGTGAATTCACCTCACCAGTGCCCCAAGACAAGAAGCTCTTTCTCACATCATTGTGAATTATATTAATGATCATGGCCTTCACAGAAAAAATTAAAAAGCCAAGAATATCCTAACCCCTTTGCAATTAAAACAAAGCTGGTCTCTGATGTTTCTTTATACCTTAATTTCTGCAAAAATAATTTCTGTAAAGTTATGCTCCACAATTTCTAGAAAAATATGAACATAAAAGCTTGGATCAGATCAATGACTGAACTAATTCAATATTTTCTGACAACTATGCATTTTATAGAATGGTGGAATTGTTGTCTACAAGGTCATTGCACAAAATGCGATAGGGTCCAAAATACTTCAAACATCACATAATCCATTTTACATCTGTCACCCCAAATTTACCAAACCATTTGGATTGAAAATTTCAGCTGGGACCTCCGTGAGTCACAGGCATCCATCTACAAGTGCCTAGTCATCTCTTGTCCTGTTCTTCAGGTACAATTCCTTCCATCTTTCTCTGTCAGCCTTCTACCCATCACTCTTTGCAAAAGGAAGGCTAAGACACTACATCCTCTTGCTATCTACCACAAAACAGGTTATAATTATTCCATCAAGATCTCTCAGGGTTCCTCTCTAATAAATGGGGAATGACTCTGACCTACTTCAAATGAATACCTGTGAGAATATAATTTGAAAACTTATATAAGGTTGTTCTGACTTCCAGAATGGTAAAGACCTCTAAAAATCTACTTTCCCATAAAACCAATGAAATCACTGAGAACTGTCAAAATATCAACTTCTTAGGAACTCTGGGAACTAAAGATTTCAACAATTTGATGCATGTTTAAGAAAGATGATGAATCTGGGGCGCCTGGGTGGCTCAGTGGGTTAAGCCGCTGCCTTCGGCTCACGTCATGATCTCAGGGTCCAGGGATCGAGTCCCGCATCGGGCTCTCTGCTCGGCAGGGAGCCTGCTTCCCTCTCTCTCTCTGCCTGCCTATCCATTTACTTGTGATTTCTCTCTGTCAAATAAATAAATAAAATCTTTAAAAAAAAAAAAAGATGATGAATCTCAGTAAACTTCATGACATTTAATTTGCCCTATTCCCATCCCCCTCTGTGGTAGCCTTAAAAATGAACAGCCTAAAATTAGTGACAAATCAAGAGCAAAGTCTCATTGATAAGGCTCCATGGATGGGACACAACATGTTGGGAACTCCCTAAAAGCCCCAATCTCAGCATATTGCCATTTTTTAACCTGACCATTTCCTTGAAACCCCCAGCCACAGACCTTGTCATTATTTTACCTGAGGAAAAGAAGCCTTTTCCTATTGGTATTTGCGAGAAACAATCTGCAACAATGGTTTAACATTTCAGTTCTCTGCCGTGGTGATAATGGTTGGGGCAAACCATTAGCTGACCAACAGCCTTAAAAGAAATCCTGGGGAATGAGAGGAAGATATACATATGGGGCCTTGAAAAACTCTGACATACAACTGAGAATGTAGAACATACACCTGTACGGTGCTACGTGCATTCCCAAAGAGACCTGAGAAGGCTGGAAGCTCTCATTGCTGACTGACCTTGAAGCTCTGTGAAAGCAGGAAGTAAAGCTCTCTAGCCCTCCCTTTAATCCCACTCTAAGAAGGTACACAAAGACTTGCTCATTATTAACAGGTAGGGTTATCTTATAGGCCATGGCTTTGACAGCCTCATAGCATTTAACAAGGTTTCTTGGGGCCCTGCTTAAAACTCTATGCCTTTGTTCTCCTGACTATATTTCCTACTAACTTTTAGATTATTTTTTTTTAAGATTTTATTTATTTATTTGACAGAGAGAGAGAGAGATCACAAGTAGGCAGAAGCAGGCAGCGGGCGGGGGTGGAGGGAGCAGGCTCCCCGCTGAGCAGAGAGCCCGATGTGGGGCTCGATCCCAGGACCCTGTGATCATGACCTGAGCTGAAGGCAGCGGCTTAACTCACTGAGCCACCCAGGTGCCCCTAGATTATTTTTCTACCCATGTTACTTCTAGTATTTTCCTGTTCTTAAAAATTGAGAGGTCTCTGGGCTTGGTCCATTTCCTCCTCAGACTTGCATGGTGTTTACTTTTTTAGGGAAATCTCATTCATTTAACCAATACCATCACTGAATATATGTTTATGAATGAATGCTACCTGAATCTTCCTCCAGACCCTTCATTTTCAGTTTCTGAATTATGCCTCCTGGATGTCCCATAGGTACCACAAAATCACTGACTGTTGACAGTATCCAGAGAGTGCAAATGAATTTCAGTTTAGATTTAGAATATTACCTTGAACATTCTAAAGGTTTTGATTTAGGTTTATTTTTCCCTTTAAAATCATATATTCCTCTAACTTCATCATCACACACCAGAGGCACAACTAAAGCTATCCAGAATTTACTCTTGGGTATATAATTGTTATTAAATCCTGAAAGGAAAACTATTAAACAGACGGACTTTTCAAAATAGACCTTTTATTCCCTAGGAGGAAAGGCATAATCTGAGGCTGTAATTATTGATTTTAAATATTCCCATTAGAAATGACTTGAGGTAGTATGCATAAATTAATCTGATGTTATAAACCATGAGTCACCGATGTTTAAACTCTTTCATCCTAATTGCAAAGAAATTCAAATTTAAATTAATTTCCTCTAGTTTGTTTGCATCCTAATTAAACGATAGCCAGGGAGAGCTCTGGAAATAGTGAACATATGCATAAAAATACATGGAGATTCTCAATGGACGCGCTAGTCCATGGTAACCAACATAATCTGTGTACAGAGACTTTCAAGCTCAACAGGGTACGTGTAAACAAGCTAGCTAATTATATCCCCAAGGAGTGGGGCTGCTAAACCCTGTATCAGTCACCTTTCACTGAAGAATAAAACAAAGTATCTGTTTGAAGGTGAACCCTTTGCTGGTAAATTTGCACATCAAGTAGTAAAATCTTAAGTCCCTCCCCTCAGGCAAAATTTTTTAAAATCTAAAACGTAATGTAGTAAGATAATATCTCAATGCTTTCATTTTTCAGAATTGATTAACTCAATTCACGTGTTTCTCATTTGATGTTTTAACGAGGTGGTCAGTTTCCTTTCCCTTAGTGGGCTCCTACAGCATTCTGCTAGGTACTGCATACCACTACTAATGCCCATGGAAGTTTTTAATTCCCAAAGAACTACAATAAATATTTTGGTACCAGTTGTAGCTAGGAGATAAGTATATTAATATACATCAAGAGATTTCATTATTTCCCCATAGCCTACCTAACTTCTACTTTGGATTTTTGATGGGGTATGAAAAATTGGACTGTGATCAAAGGTTAGTCATTATTTAGATATACCCTCTATTTTTAGAGAATTCTCTTTTACAGTATAGTATAAACTGGCTTTCAATTACAGTCTCAGGTACTTGGGTCTTGGTCTTAGTTAATCCTCGTAGTCAACATTCTTCCAAAAAGATATCACAGTGGATTGTAACTCCTTTTGTAACTCAAATATAAACCAACAGATCAAATAGCAATCAGTGTAAGCCAAAAATATATACCACCTAAGACATGAGGATATGAGCAGTCAGTTCACAGAAAATTAAGCACAATGAATAGAATATGAAAAATCCTTACATTTGCTGATTGAGTCTTACAAGTTTTTCTAATTAGTTAGTACATACTTAACTTTGAATTTTAAAAGAGGTCAATGTAAGCACCAATGCAGAATCTCCTAAGTTTTCTTATTTCCATTTTAATAAAATAAAGAACACTGATCAGGAAGTAAAACCAAACTCATTAAAGCAGTAGTATTTTTTTCCAACACTTTATAAAATGACCTCCATTTAAGTACAGTGTCTATGAATGTTTAAAGATATGAAACATTTTCCACTTCACCTTAATAAGTATTAAATGATATATTTTATATTATACAGCATATATTATACATAATAATATTTTTACTTCTGGGAGTCTAAAAATTTAAATTCAATTATAATATTTAATAGTTCCTATACTGTTCAGTCTTTATTTCTATTTGTGAGAAATAAGGAAATACATCACTCCTCTCAGGTACTGTTAAAATTAACATAATCCTTGTGAATCACCTTGTGCAATATTTGACTCTTCGTTTTTTTCCTCTGAATTTAACTTCCTTCCCTTTTTAATATATAAGGGGATATACGCTTGCTACTTATATTTTTTTTCTCTTTAGGGTCATCTTCTTGGTAGGAACAGAACACAGAGTGAAAGGGTAAAAAAGTAAAGCGTAAGAAGAAAATGATATGGTTTAAAAATATGTATGAAAATGCCAATTCCATCTTAAAGATCCACAGTGAAGCTGGAAACGACTGGTAGGCCATCCTAGTAATTGTTCTGTAGGCACAAGTTTTCTCTCTGTGGAATTCTAGAACAGAAGCATCCACTGGATTAAACCTGATGTCATGATTGCAGTTTTTCATCTAACTAATGCACAATCTCATATGACCATGGACAAACAACACTGTATTTTACAACATGACAGATCACACAGATTAATGAAATATCAAAAGAATTTTGCCATACAGAATCTTTCCTGGCAAAATGAATAAAGGGAACAGTTTACATGATAAACACCTCAGTCTGTGGGCTCTTAATTTTTTATGTTTCTTAAAGATTTATTTGAAAGAAAGAACATGCAAGTATGGGGGGGTGGGGAGGGGCAGAGGGAGCAAATCTCCAGCAAGCTCTGTGCTGGGTAAGGAGGCCCAGGACGTGGGACTCGACCCCATCATCCTACGCTGACCTGAGATGAAACCAGAAGTCAGACCCTTGCCCCACTGTACCACCCAGGTGCCCTGACTTGTTCCCTTTTTTAAAAAAAGTTTTACTTTGAAACAATTTTAGACAAATAGGTCTGCTGCAAAAATAGTACTTTCTATAAATAATACATGCATATAGTAAAATTATTCAAGAAAATTAACCTGGGTAAAATAATATTAACTTATCAACAAATCCTATAGAATTTCACATCCAGAAGCAACCAATCCCCTCTACAGTTCCCCCTCCCCCACCGCCTTGAACTGTGAGAGAATAGATTTCTTTTTTTTTTTTTTTTAAGATTTTTATTTATTTATTTGACAGAGAGAGATCACAAGTAGACAGAGAGGCAGGCAGAGAGAGAGGAGGAAGCAGGCTCCCTGCTGAGCAGAGAGCCCGATGTGGGGGCTCGATCCCAGGACCCTGGGATCATGACCTGAGCCAAAAGCAGAGGCTTTAACCCACTGAGCCACCCAGGCACACAAGAGAATAGATTTCTAATGCTTATTTAAGCCATCCATTCTGTGGTAACTTGCCATAGAAATGTGATACAATTGTCACAGATTGTTGTACATAGGTATTTTCAGTGCATGCATGAAATTTTGCATGTAATGCTCACACTTGATATGCCTTACCAATATTTTCTGTGGAACTAATACACGGTCATTTATCTTTTGTGAAGGTTACCAGGGTGCTTGAGACAAAGGTGCCCTCTCTGTTATGTTTCAACATCTATTCATATATCTACATTTTTAAAAAGATTTTATTTATTTATTTAACACAGAGAGAGTGAGTAAGAGACAGAGAGCAAGCACAAGCAGGGGGACCAGCAGGCAGGGCAGAAGCATGCTCTCTGCTAAGCAGGGAGCCTGACCTGGGTCTTGATCCCAGGACACTGGGATCATGACCTGAGCCGAAGGCAGCCACTTAAGTGACTGAGCCACCCAGGCGCCCCATAATATCTACATCATTGACTTCGGTCTTCCATCCCCCCCCCACTTCTGTTTTGTCCATTTTATGTCTCGTACTTAAGTGTTATGTTAACATTTCCCACCATTGTGATTCTCCTCATACCTCCTTAAATTTGTTGATGGTTTTTGCTTGATAAAGTGACTGCTGTGTTACACGAGGCATAAATACTCATACAGGTTATTTTTTTCATTGTGAATTGTGGCCTTTACCATTAAAAACACACTTTTCTATCTTGTTTAATGCTTTTGCTCTTGAATTATACTTTATCTGCTATCAAGATTGCTACCCCTGCTTCCTTGTGATTTGTACTTTTTTTCCATCTGACTAGTCTATTTTTGCTTATCCTTTTTGTCCTTATTCTGAATCACTTGTTTTGTTTATCTTTTGTACAAAGTATATAGATATATCTTGCATTTTGAGTTGAGGTGAAAATCTTTTATCCTTTCACAGGAAAGTTAGGTGCACATTTATATCTACAAGGGCTATGTTTGGTCTCAGTTCTGCCATAATATTTTATGGTTATCTATATTCTGATATATTCACTATTTTTCTTTTTCTGGAAATTCATAACCATGGCCCTTGAACATATGCATGTATACACACACACACATATTTTTCAAAACATTATTTATTATTTTAGTGTTTACCTCTGTTCTTAAATCTTCTGAATGGCCAAGTCCCCTATATTTTATAGAACTTCTATAATCTGATTTAGTTGAAATTACTCTCAGCCGTGCATCTCTGAATACTTTGGTTCTGGTTTCTTGTTTCACAATCCCCTATTTTCTTTTGTTTCTTTTTGTCAAGCAGTTGCTAACGGGCATATCTTACCTTTTTGCCCCTTTCTCATCCCCTGGAACTGTGCATTTTGAAGACTGCCCTTCACATAGCTTAAATTTGTAGGTCTCCGCCTGGGATTCCAAGTTCAGCTCTCTTTGTTCAAGCACTATTTATATATTTTCAAAATCATGAATTACAGTCTTTCTGGTGTGGGCTTCATATAAACCGTGGGCCCTATTTCTAGTTTCCTTCTTGTCTCCGTCCTGTAGCTATCATCCATTTGTCTCTACTTGTCACAACCTACCCGAGGAAGGATTGAGGCAAGAGAGTCAAACTCTCTGGCAGACAGTTGTTCCTTAGAGTTATTTTGGAGGTTAGCCATTCTTTGCCTTCAGGTTATGCTGAAGTGTGGTGTCTGCATTGCTTTCCTTTTCTTTTCTTACTATTCTGTATTATTTTCTAGGAACCTGTAGGAGATAGGTGCTATGAATTGAATTGTGTCCCTACCCAAATTCCTATGTTGAAGCCTTAGCCCACTACATGACTAAATGAAGATAATGTATTTAAGTTGATTCAAATAAAAATGAGATCATAAAAGAGGAGTTCTGATCCTCTGATAGAACTTAGAAAAATAGGAAGAGACACCAGAGCACACACACACTCAATCTCTCCCTCTCCTTCCCCTCTCCATCCTCCCACAGCAAGACAACAGCAAGAAGATAGGAGTCTACAAGCCACGGAAGAATATGTTACCAGAAACCAAATCTGCCAGCACCTTGAGCTAGGACTCCCCAGCCCCTAGAACTGAGAGGAAATAAATTTCTGTTGTTTAAGCCACTCAGTTTATGTTATTTTATTATGGCCACTCAAGGCAGAGTAGTGTAACGGGATATCTAGGCAACTCCACCATTTTTACCTACTAAAGTTTCAGCTAGTTAACTTTTGTAGTCTGCTTGTAATCAAACTGATAAATTTAGTAGATTTAACAAAAATTTCTACATGGTCCTGCAGGTAGAGTTGAGCAAGTTCTCCATCCCCTCTTCCTTCATTTTTTCAGCAAATAGAGTCTATATCTAGTCCCATGTATTTCCTCAGGGTCATTACTAATTTTCAAAATGCTTGCTACTAGACTTCAACCATAAATCCCAAATACATAGTCTTATAACTTCCCTTATAATTATTTAAATTCCAACATTATTTTAAGACACAGGCAGTCTCCCCCCAAAATGGCTCCAGAAAGGAATTTCAGGCACACTGGAAGAGAGGAAATACTTCAGCATCTATCCCATTTTGAAGCTGTGCTACCTTATGGAAGTTTCTGGAAGATGAGAGACAAAGAGACAGACTCCAGAACTGAGTCTATAACCTTATATGTTGTTCTCGACCCGGAGAAATGTAAAGGAAGATTTGTTCCTTTACCAAAAACATACAACTAAAAGCCCTTTGAAACACAGTTAATGAAAACAAGATGCAGAACAATAAAAAAGTTAAATCATGAGTTACATGTAAGTCTTGTTTGAAATTTGATTGTATAGAACCCTGATCCTAGAGGTTCAATGGCAGAGGAACTGCTTAGGAAGAGCCCTGAAGGAGTCTGTGGTTTTGGAGAAGCTGGGAGAAGTATTCAAGTCATGGGAAACAAGGACTATGTCACCATCCCACCTAGGTAGAGGGTTGCTTCTCCCTTATGCTTCATAGGGTGCTGCCAGATTACCAATAACCTTTAAGTGCTAAAATTTTCTATTATTTATCTTTGTATCCCTACTCTTAATGCCTTAGATTTAAAAATATTAATGGAAGATTAATGCATGAACAAATGCTAGAGTGAGTGAATGAAAGAACTAATGTAATAGAAGCAAAGGTGATCGTTACCTGTAAAATAGTATCATGACTGCTTGATGATGTGAGTCAGTAGGAGTGCATCATATTCCATCACTGAGTATCAAATCATCACAAACTTAAAAACCTAAAACAACATTTTTCTCACAGTGTCTGTAGATCAGGAGTTCAGGCACTAAGTATCTGGGTCCTTTGTTCTTGGTCTCTCAAGGCTGTGGTCAAGGTATTGAGCTGGCTGCTTTCTCACCTGGAGGCTTGACTGGAAATGAATCCACTTCTACATTCATGGACATTGTGCACAAAATTTATGTGTCCTTTTTATAAATTTTATAAATTTAGAGCTGTCCTTGCAGCAGTATGGCTGAAAGACTTGGCTCTTTGCTAGTGGCTGGCTGGAGTTTACCCTCAGGTCTTAGAAGCTGCCACATGGCTCTCTGGCTCTCCCCACATGCAGTGCACAATATGGTGGCTCACTTCTTTAAGGTCAGCACAAGTAGCTCTTTCTTCAGGAAGGATGCCTGTTCCTGTTTCAAGTATTTCATTTGCCTCATAGGGGGCATCCAAGTTAATCTCCCTTTTGATAAACTCCCTTGAGGTCTTTATTATCCCTACAAAATTCCTTTACCTAGATATAATGTATTAAGAAGTGCATCACAGGTTTTGTCCAAACTCAAGGGACGGGTATAATACAAAAGCATGACACTGTGGTGGAGAGGAGGAGTTCTCCTTAGAAGTTCACCAATTTTAACTTAGTTTAATAGGTGACTATTTATTGACTACCTACTATACTCCAGACACTCAGACTTCGACTAACCAACAAATAATCACAGTTTATTTTCTCAAATGTCCAGATAAAGATATGGTCAGGAAAATAAAAGGGCACAAAGAAAGAACACAAAGCCCCATCTGAAAATCAAAGCAGAGATTCCTGGAGATGAGACCTTAGGAATGTAAAGTATTTCAAAAGGTGTTGAGAGGGAGTAAGAACATTGCAGAAAAAGAACAGCCAGAGTGGAGGAGGAAGCAAGATGGTGGAGGAGTAGGAGACTGAAATAGCATTAGGGCCCAGGAGTTCACCTAGATAGTTATCAAACCATTCCGAACACCTACAAACTCAAAAGGAGATAGAAGAGAACAAGAGCAGCCACTCTAGAAATAGAGGATCAACCACTTTCTGGAAGGTAGGTCATGCAAAGAAGTGAATCCAAGGCAATAGGAAGATAGACAACAGGGTGAGGGGCTAGCTCCTGGAAAGCAGTGGAGCAGCAAAGCACAAAATCGGAACTTTCAGAAGTCTGCTCCACTGAGGGATGTTGCTCCAGAGGTGAAGCACGGGTGGATCTCTGGCCGGACAGAGTGGTCTCAGGTCCCATAGGAACACAGAAAGACTGGGGGTGTCTGAGTGTGGCAGAGCTGCCAGGTATCAAAGCAGGGAAGCTGGCTACAGAGACAGAGCTGAGGTGGGGGCTCTCAGCTCCAGGTTGCCTTAAACCATGATCCAAGACAGTTGTCACTGCTCTTAAAGCAGGGACCCCACAAGTGGTAGATCTGGAGAGACCCCCCCCCTTCCTCCTCCAGGAGAAGTGGCACAGGAGCACACAGTAGGAATCTGCTGGGATTGAAGACTCCAAATGGGGCTCTGCGCCAGAGATAGAAATGCTCAGTCACAGGCCGGGTGAGGTCAGAGTGAGGCTGGAGACCAGGGAGACTGGAGGGATTGACTGCTTTTCTCTGAGGGTGCACTGATCAGTGGGACCCCAAGCTCTCAGCTTCTCTGGGCCAGAGACTGGGGGCTGCCATTTTCATTCCTGTCCTCCAAAACTCTACAGAAAATGTTCAGGGAACAAAAGCTACCAAGAGCTGAGCACAAGCAGATTAATTAGTTTGGCCCCTGGCAAGGGCAGGGCAATTCAGCCTCAGGCAAAGATATTTGAGACTCACTGCAACAGTCCCCTCCCCCAGAAAATCAGCAAGAACATCCAGCCAAGACCAAATTCACCAATTAATGAGAACTATGGAAATCCAGAGCTAGGGGAAAGTAACACATAGAATTCGTGGCTTTTTCCCCATGATACTTTAGTCTTATAAAGTTAATTATTTTTTATTTCATTTTTTATTATTCTATTGTTCTTAACTTTTCCTCCTTTAAGGTTTTCTTTTAACTATTTTATCTTACCAATAACTTTTTTTAAAAAAAATTTTTAAATTTTCACTATAAAATTTTCAATTTTATAGTCATATTTTATCCCTTCATTGCATTTAACCTTATTTTCTGTATACATATAGGTTTTCTTTAAAATTTTGTGATACAAATTCTAATAGATAAAAATATACCCCAAGTCAAGCTCCAGCATGATCAATTTTTTTTCTTTTTCCAATGAATGTATCTCATCAATTCCTTTTTTAGAATCTTTTTAAATTTTTATCTTTACAGTCATATTCCATGCCTTCATCATGTTTACCCTTATTTTTGCATCTATATAAGTTTTTCTTTCTTTAAATTTTTGGGAGGTACTTTCGTCTAAGAGACCACAATACACCCAAAATCAAGTGGGTGGCTCTGTTCTATTCACAAGTCTAATATTTATATTTTTTATTTTTTCTTATTTTTATTTTTTCTTCCTCCTTTCTTCTCCTCCCAGTTTTGGGTTTCTTCTGATTTGGTGAGCATATATTTTTCTGGGGTATTTGTCACCCTTTTAGTATTTTATTCTCTCTTTCATATATTCTTATCCAGATAAAATGACAAGGCAGAAAAGCTCACCACAAAAAAACATAAAAAAGAGAAGAAGAAGAACAAGAACAAGAAGAGTCAGGACTGACAGCTAGAGACTTAATCAATAAGGACATTGGTAATATGTCAAAACTAGAGTTCAGAACAATGGCTATCAAGGTGCTATCTGGGCTTAAAAAAGCATAGAAGATATTAGAGAATCCCTTTTTGGAGAAATAAAATCCCTTTCTGGAGAAATAAAAGAAGTCAAGTCTAATCAAGGTAAAATTTAAAAAAGCTATAAATGAGATGAAATAAAATATAGAGGCTCTTACTGCCAGGATAAATGAGGCAGAAGAGAGAATTAGTGATACAGAAGACCAAATAACAGAGAATAAAGAAGCTGACCAAAAGAGAGACAAACAGCTATTCGACCATGAGGGGAGAATTCTAGAGATAAGAGATACCATAGATGAAACAATAGGAAAATAATTGGGATCCTGGGAGAAGAAAAAAGAAAGAGAAGGGCAGAAGGTATATTGGAGCGATTTACAGTAGAGAATTTCCCTAATATAGCAAAGGGAAGAAGCATCAAAGTCCAAGAGACACAGAGCACCACCCTCAAAAACCAATAAAAATAGGTCCACACCCCATCATCTAATAGTAAAACTTACAAGTCTTGGTGACAAAGAGAAAATCCTGAAAGCAGCTTGGGAAAAGAGGTCTGTAACATACAATGGAAGACATATTAGATAAACAGCCGATTTATCCACAGAAAACAGCAGACCAGAAAGAACTGGCATGATATATTCGAGCACAAAATGAGAAAAATCTGCAGTCAGGAATACTATATTCAGGTAGGCAGTCACTGAAAATAGAAGGAGAAATAAAAAGCTTCCTGGACAAAAACAAAAACTAAAAGAATTTACAAACACCAAACCAGTCCTACAGGAAATATTGAAAGGGGTCCTCCAAGCAAAGAAAGAGCCTAAAAATAGTAGACCAGAAAGGAACAGAGACAATATACAGTAACAGTCACTTTACAGGCAATATAATGACAATAAATTCATATCTTTCAATAGTTACCCTGAATGAAATGGGCTAAATGCTCCAATCAAAAGACACAGGGTATCAGAATGGATAAAAAAACAAGACCCATTGATATGTTGTCTACAAGAAACTCATTTTAGACCCAAAGACACCTCCAGGTTTAAAGGGAAGGCATGGAAAACAATTTACCATGCTAATGGAAAGCAAAAGAAAGCTGGAGTGGCAACCCTTCTATCAGATCAATTAGATTTTAAGCCAAAGACTATATAAGAGATGAGGAAAGACACTATATCATACTTAAAGGGTCTGTCCAGCAAGAAGAGCTAACAATTTTAAATATATATGCCCCTAACATGGGAGCAGCCAATTACATAAACCAATCAATAACAAAATCAAAGAAACAAATCAACAATAATACAATAATATTAGTAGGGGACTTTATCAGCCCCCTCACTGAAACGGACAGATCATCTAAGCAAAAGATTAACAAGGAAATAAAGGCTTTAAATGACACACTGGACCACATGGGCATCATAGATAAATTCAGAACATTCCATTGCAAAAGAGAAAAAGCACATTCTTCTCTAGAGCACATGGAACATTCTCCAGAATAGATCACATCCTGGGTCACAAATCAGGTCTCAACCAGTACCAAAAGCCTGGAATCATTCCCTGTATATTTTCAGACCACAATGCTCTGACGCTAGAACTCAATCATAGGAGGAAAGTTGGAAAAAACTCAAAGACATGGAGGCTAAAGAGCATCCTACTAAAGAATGAATGGGTCAACCAACCAATTAAAGAAGAATTGAAAAAAATCATGGAAACAAATGAAAACACGATTGTTCAAAATCTGTGGGACACAGCAAAGGTGGTCCTGAGAGGAAAGTATATAGTGATATAAGCCTTCCTCAAGAGACAAGAAAGGTCTCAAGTACACAACCTAACCCCACACCTAAAAGAGCGGGAGAAAGAACAACAAAGAAAGCCTAAACACAGCAGGAGAAGAGAAATCATAAAGATCAGACCAGAAAACAATGAAATAGAAACCAAAAGAACAACTGAACAAATCAACAAAACTAGGAGCTGGTTCTTTGAAAGAATTAATAAGATTGATAAACCCCTGGCCAGACTTATCACAAAGAAAAGGGAAAGGACCCAAATTAAGAAAATCGTGAATGAAAGAGGAGAGATCACAACCAACACCAAAGAAATACAAACAATTATAAGAACATATTATGAGCAACTATATGCCATCAAATTTGACAATCTGGAAGAAATGGACACATTCCTAGAGATGTATAAATTACCAAAACCGAACCACCAGGAAGAAATAGAAAACCTAAACAGACCCATAACTAGTAAGGAGATGTAGAAGTCATCAAAAGTCTACCAACAAAGAGCCCAGGACCAGACAGCATTCTAGAGGAATTCTACCAAACATTTAAAGAAGAATTAATACCTATACTCCTGAAACTGTTCCAAAAAATAGAAATAAAAGGAAAATTTCAAAACTCATTTTACGAGGCCAGCATTACCTTGATCATCAAAAAGGAGAATTACAGACCAATATCTTGATGAACACGGATTCAACAATTCTCAGCAAAATACTAGCCTATGTGTCCAACAGTACATTAGAAGGATTATTCACCACTACCAAGGGGGGTTTATTCCTGGGCTGCAAGGTTGGTTCAACATCTGCAAATCAATGTGATACAATACATTAATAAAAGAAAGAACAAGAAACATATGATACTCTCAATAGATGCTGAAAAAGTATTTGACAAAGTACAGCATCCTTTCTTGATAAAAACTCTTCAAAGTGTAGGGATAGAGGGTGCATACCTCAATATCATCAAAGCCATCTATGGAAAATCCAGTGAATATCATTCCCAATGGGGAAAAACAGAGCTTTTCTGCTAAGGTCAGAAACATGGCAGGGATGTCCACTATCACCACCGCTATTCAACATAGTACTAGAAGTCCTAGTCTCAGCAGTCAGACAACAAAAAGAAATAAAAGGAATGTGAATTGGGAAAGAAGATGTCAAACTCTCACTCTTTGCAGATGATATAATACTTTATGTGGAAAACCTAAAAGACTCCACTTCAAAACTGCTAGAACTCATACAGGAATTCAGTAAAGTGTCAGGATATAAAATCAATGCACAGAAATCAGTTGCATTTCTATACACCAATAGCAAGACAGAAGAAAGGGAAATTAAGCAGTTGACTCCTTTTACAATTGCACCCAAAACCATAAGATATCTAGGAATAAACCTAACCAAAGATGCAAAGAACTTGTACTCAAAAACTATAAAATACTCATAAAAGAAATTGAGGAAGACACAAAGAAATGGAAAAATGTTCCATCCCCATGGATTGGAAGAACAAATACTGTGAAAATGTTTATGCTACCTAAAGAAATCTACACATTTCATGCAATCCCTACCAAAATACCATCCATTTTTTTGAAGAAATGGAACAAATAATCTTAAAATTTATATGGAACCAGTAAAGACCCCAAATAGCCAGAGGAATGTTGAAAAAGAAAGCCAAAGTTGGTGGCATAACAATTCCAGACTTCAAGCTCTATTACAAAGCTGTCCTCATCAGGACAGTATGTACTGGAACAAAAACAGACACTTAGATCAAGGCAACAGAACCGAGAGCCCAGAAATAGGCCTACAACTCTATGGTTAACTAATCTTCGACAAAGCAGGAAAGAATGTCCAATGGAGAAAAGACAGTCTCTTCAAAAAATGGTGTTGGGAAAATTGGACAACCACATGCACAAGAATGAAAATGGACTATTTCCTTATACCACACAAAAATAGACTCAAAATGGATGAAGGACCTCAACAGGAATCCATCCAAATCCTTGCGGAGAACACAGGCAGCAACCTCTTCGACCTCAGCCACAGCAACTTCTTCCTAGAAACAGGGTCAAAGGCAAGGGAAGCAAGGGCAAAAATGAACTATTGGGACTTCATCAGGCTCAAAAGTTTTGCACACCAAAGTAAAGAGTCAAGAAAATCAAAAGACAACTAAGAGAATGGGTGAATATAGTCACAAATGACATATCAGATAAAGGGCTAGAATCCAAAATCAAATTTATCAAACTCAACACCTAAAGAACAAATAATCCAATTAAGAAATGGGCAAAGGACATGAACAGACAGTTCTGCAAAGAAGACATCCAAATGGCCAACAGACACATGAAAAAGTTCTCTACATCACTTGGTATCAGGGAAATACAAATCAAAACCACAATGATATACCACCTCATACCAGTCAGAACGGCTAAAATTAACAAGTCAGGAAATAACACATGTTGGCAAGGATGCAAAAAAAGGGGAACCCTCCCAAACTGTTGGTGGGAATGCAAGCTGGTACAGTCACTCTGGAAAACAGCATGGAGGTTCCTCAGAAAGTTGAAAATAGAGCTACCCTATGACCTAGCAATCACACTACTAGGTATTTACACTAAAGATACAAATGTAGTGATCCGAAGGGACATGTGCACCTGAATGTTCATAGCTGGAATGTGCACAACAGTGAAACTATAGAAAGAACCTAAATGTCCATCAACAGATGAATGGATCAAGAAGAGGTGGTATTTACACACAATGGAATACTATGCAGTCATCAAAATAAATGGCGTTTTGCCATTTGTAATGCCATGGATGGAACTAGGGGGTATTATGCTCATCAAAATAAGTCAATCAGGGAAAGACAATTCTCATATGATTTCTCTGATATGAGGAATTTGATAGGCAGGCCAGGGGGTTATGGGGGTTAGGGAAGGCAAAAATGAAACAAGATGGAATTGAGAAGGAGACAAACCATAAGGGATTCTTAATCTCATGAAACAAACTGAGGGTTTCTGGGGGGTAGAGGGTAGTTTTAATGTCACTGGGTTATGAACATCGGGAGAGCTATGTGCTTTGGAGTGTTGTGAAATGTGTAAGCCTGATGATTCACACTCCTGTAGCCCTGGGGCAAATGATAAATTATATGTTAATTTAAAAAAAAAAAAAAAAGAACAGCCAGAGCTATGGCAGAAAAACACAAAAAGAGCATGGCATGGTAAGAGCACCAAGGGAAACTCAGTGTTGCTTTAGTGTTAACTGCAACGTACGGGATGCTGGAGTAGTTAAGCAGGAGACCCGAGGGAAGCTTTTGTGTGATTTTTAAGGAGTTGGCCATTATTCTCTAGGACAGGTGATGGGAAATCCTTGAAGGCACCAAAAAAGATTGTGGGTGGTGATATAGATGAAATTTTAAGCATATTGAGATAATGGTTAAAAATTATGAAACTTATCTGGGAAGAGACCATAGATATGGAGATAAAAGGACTTATTTCTGGAAAATTTGGGAGCTCAAACAATACCTCAGTAACTGGATACAGGTTCCAGCAGAGAGAAGGAAAGCAAGTGATATTCTGAATTTTAGGGAAGGGAATAGAAAAATGGTTAACACGATGAACTGGGATTATAAAAAAAAAAAAAAAAGAGGCAGAACAAAGTAGTTTTTTATCATTGTTGTAAACAAATTACCACAAACTTAAAATTAAGCTGAATATAAATGTGTTATCTCACACTTTTGAAGGTTAGAACTCATACATCTGTCTCATTGGGTTAAGACCAAGGTATAAACAGCACTGCCTTCCTTTTTGGGGCCCTAGGGAAGAGTCACCTATCCCTCCCTCTTCCATTTTTGACATTGGATCCATCTGGATAGTCCTGGGTTATCTTACTACATAAAGCCCAGCTGGTTAGCAAGCTTACTCTCATCTACGACCTTAATTCTCCTTTGCCATATAATGGCATATCCATAAGTTCCAGGGGTTAGAACAAGGGTATCTTGTCCTAAGGAATATCATGCCACTAAAGAAGGGGCCATTATTCTGCCTTCCACCGTCTGGTCTCAGGACTCCACTGATACCCACATGTCCCACATATGAAATACCGGAGCTCTCCTCCATTTTCCTTAAGGTTCTCCTCACATTACAGCATGAACTCAAAGTACAAAATTTCATCTACATCCCATCAGCACAAAAGTCCCATGTTATTTCCCAAACACATTAGTGCAGGTATTAGATAATAGTTATGGATATTGTGGTCTAAGAGAGGTGAAAATATAAGGAGAAAAAAAAAAACAAAAAACCAAACAAACAAAAAGGAGCCACAGGTGGCAAGCAATTTCCCAATCCTGAGAGGCCCACTCCCTCAGGTGTCAAGGCCTGGGCACAATCCTCTGTGTGTTTTGGCTCCACGCTCTGAGCTTAAGGCTAGGTCCTCTGGATCATTCCTTTTTCATGAAGTACAGCAGGTATTTATAGCTGAGTAGTTTAAACAGCCTATTTCCTCTCTGTAAAGTTCTGGAATTCTGAAGACCCTTTTTGATTTTGCAGTCTGTTCCTTTCTGTCCAAGCTGGTTATATCTCTATTGGTGTAACATTCTCAAGAATTTTGTGTATGTTCTCTGTATTTCATACTATTCACTCCTGTAGACAAGAGGGATGTCCACAGATGTCTCCTAGATAATCCCATCTCTTTCAGCTTCTGCTAACTTCTAGGAGTCACTTCAGCTCATCAAGTAACCTTCTGTTATAATAAAATACTCTGATTTTTTGATCTTCCTGAGGTAGTAGCAAAAGATTATTCATACAGCCTCAGTTTTCTCAGGCTACATTTTCCTGACAGCAAATCTCTTAATTTTAGTGTCTTTTGTATTATGGGAATTTCCCAAATCATCAAGCCCTGGTTCTTCTTCTTCTTTTTTTTTCTTTTAAACAATTAATACCTTAATTTATCTCTTTTTCTTGCATTTTGCTAGAAGTATCAAGGAGAACCCAGGTTGACCCTTTAAACTTTGCTAGGACATCTCAACGAAATGTCCAATGGACATGGACATGAAGATTCATCCTTTCATAACTGCAGGTAATTCCAGTAAGCTTTCTGCTGCTATATAATGAAGATCATTTCCCTCCAGTTTCCAAAACCTTGCTCCTTATTTATTTCCTCACCAACAGATCCCTTACTATACAAACTAATAGTCTGTGACAATGTCGTATGCTCTATGGTGATGCAGTTTTTTCCCCATCAAGCTTTTCAAGCCCTAGTCCTCACTAGCACAGTGCTCCATATTTTTACTAAGTCTTTTCAAGACAATCTAAGCTTATTCTGTTATGCTCACCATTTCCCCAGCCTCTGCCCACCACCCAATTCCAAAGCATCTTTCACAAATTTCTATAACAGCATCCTACATCCAAATATCAAATCTATATTGGTCTTATAGTTGTCAGAGGATACCATCAACTCGAGGGCTTAAAACAACACGATTATTGCCTTACTTTTCTGTAGGTCAGAGCCCAACCTGGATAGCGCTGGGTGAAAACAAAGATGTTAGCAAAGAAGCATCCTTTCAGAAGATCTGGAGGGGGCAGAGTCAATTTCTTTTCCTTTTCCAGCTTCTAGAGGCCATACATGTTCTCTGGTTCATGGCCTTCTTCATATATCTTCATAGCCAGTAATTCTGACGACTGCTGAAGATCGTCCCATAGACACATCTCCCTCTGACTCTCTTCTTCTGCCTCTTCTTCCATCTTTAAAGACATTTATGATTACATTGGGTCCACCTGGATAACTCAAGCTAACATTTCTAAGATTAACCCATTAAGAATTCAAATTACACCTGCAACTCTGATTCCCTTTTGCCTTGTTACATAATTTATTCACAGGCTCCAGAGATTAATGTGTGGACATTTGGGGAGTGGGGAGCAGAATTCTGCCTACCCTAAATAACTTGGGAGAAAATCTGTAAGTTTCCTTTAGGACATATTGAGCAACAGTTCCATCCAGACATCCAAACGCATAAGTCCAGGTGGCAGCTGAATAAACAAGTCTGAATATTTGGCAAGAAGGCATGCATACTATACGGGTTTTAGTATCCTTAATGCAGTGGTTTTCTGAGACCTTCTTGAAAATGTCTATTTTCAGACTCCACTGTAAGAGGTTCATTATGCAGGGGTAAGAGGGTACTATGTCCAAGAATATGCATTCAGCAAGCATGCCGGGTAGTCCCAATGTAGTTGATGATCTGATGATACTTCATGAAAGAGCGTGATTGTATTACCAGAGATTGGATATGTGTATGATAATGCTGGAGATAGTTTCCTGGAAGATAACTCTGGGGAAGAGTGAGGGACGTGGGCTGCTGACAGGGGGGAAAAAAAAAAAGCTTCAAAGCTGTATGCCATAGATCAAGATGTAAGTAGATAAAAAAATGCTGCTTTAAAAATAAATAGATAGAAAGATAGATAAAAAGTCACTGCCCATCTGACATGCAGTGCCTGAGCCAAAGACCTTCAGAGATAGTGGGGTATCGAGATATGGGAATTAGAGGGAAAAATGCTACATTCCAGTCCTGATCCTGCCAACTACAAGCTGGTGACCTTGGGAAAGTCACTCTCTGTCAGCGATATCATTTTTCACATCAGTAAGATGTTTATGTTTAGCATATAGAGTTGTGAGAATCCAGTAATATAGTTTGTGGGAGATCTCTATAAGTCATGACTGAATGTATGGATTTACAAAAGAAAGATTTGGGAAAACTATTATAGAGGGGAAAAAAAAAAACCACTGGAGGCAATAAGAACTTTTATGAACTGAATGAAAGAAAGTATTGGTACCCAAACCCAAGTTTATTTTCCCCAAACTGATTCATGTCAGTCCCTCTGTGTTTCTTCTTGCTCTGTGAATGTGTATTATTGCCTCCATTTTATCCTATTTCTTCTCTCTACTATTAATGCCTAGAGAGTTGTGACAAGTTCTGTTTTCAAATCGCATCAGGCAATAGATGGTCCTGATTGCCAACTCAGAAAAATCTCATTTTCAAAAAAATGTTTGAGCTTTGACTTTAATTGCATTCTGGAGATCTTAGTTCAAACATCTTGTTTTTGTATAAGTAAGAAAAGCTTCTTTGAAAACTATGTCTACAAATAAGAATCTGAAATAAAGAGGGCAAGCTAAAGGTTATAGAAAAAGCATTAATCCAGAGAAATGAAAACACAATATTACTGTATACAATAAACTAATATTTTTTAAAATACGAAAAACTAGCAAAAAAGGGATATGTAAGCCAATGGATCGGGATAAAATTATAGAATTTGAAACATCTGCTGAAAACATACTTAAGAAAATTTAGAATCATGTTCATAATATTAAAATATAAAATGTATCAAAAGAAAAGGTGATTTTGAGACATGTATGGAAGCCAGTGTATAGAGTTTGTTGCCTTATAAACTCAAGAAGAAATTGTTGGAGTTGGTCATGGAGAGGTTACCCCCCACCTTCTTTGGAATGTACATTCTTACCCACAAATCCCACGGGGGACCATTCCAAGGATGTAGTCTTGGGAGAGGAATGTGTTGTTGAGACTATCTGGACTGAACATGTGATTGAATCTGGTTAAGACCTTTACATAAACTTTTCTGATTCTGATGGGCAGGTGCAGAGGTTTACCACCCTAGAGAGCCTCATAAGTTCCTCTGCTTATTAAATCACCCTCACAAGCCAGAGCCACCTGCTTCTTGGTTCTTTCCCTCCTCGCCTTCTATGCACTTGGGTCAGTTTGCAAACCAATAGCAATTTAAATTTTATTCTTTGAAAATAATAGATTTTGAACACATTTTTCTTTTGTGGGAAAAGTTCCTAAATATTGACAATTTTAGGATACTTAATGTCAAATTATAGTTTTAAAAAAATTCCAATGATGCCAAAAATCAAAGGATTATGAAATACTAACTAGAAGCCCCAAAACAATATAAATGGTTTGTGTGAAAATCACTCACTAAGAGTGCCTAAAGAATACCAATAATTTATTGGCCGCAGTATTAATCAAAAATTAAGTAATAGTATTATCAGTTAAAGATTCATTTCCATGACACAGGATTCAACCCTTTTCTAATTTAATTTAATGTGTGTGTGTGTGTGTGTGTGTGTGTGTGTGTGTGTTCCAGGATTCATTGTTTATGTACCACACCCAGTTCTCCTTGCAATACGTGCCCTCCCTAATACCCACCACCAGGCTCACCCAACCCCGCCATCCTCCTCCCCGCAAAAACCCTCAGTTTGTTTCCCAGAGTCCACAGTCTCTCATGGTTTTAAGACATTCAACTTTAACATAATTCTCTAAAGTTGATTGCTTTATTTTCCTTATTACATATTTACCAGGATGAAGGGGGAAAAATCTATTCATCTCTTTCTACATTCTTGGTAGTAAATTGCTGAAACAATTTCAAATGATTTTTTGTTATTCACTTCTTTTTAGCAATTTTTACTTTGACTTAGTAATGTTTTTGTGACTTATAGCTAAAGCCTAGATTTAATTAGTCTTCATATACCTTGGTGCCTTTTGTAGCCATAGACATTTGGTGGGTCTTAAAAAATTTGTGTTTAAGGAAAATTAATTAACAAAGTAGGATTGTGCTGATAAGTCTTATATGTCATGACCTCCAATAGAGTACATTGGATGTCAGCAATAAATAAATAAATAAATAGATAGATAGATAAAAATAAAAATAAATTCACATACACACACACACACACACACACACAGTCTAAATGACTTACAGAGTTCTAGAGTTACCAAGAGTTAACAACTGCTTGGTAACATGGTTTCATAATAAAAAAGCAACATAATTTGCATTAGTAATTCTCTAGAATGGATAACTATGTAGATGTGTGTACACATAGATACCTATTCGTACATATATGCATACATATATATGTAATAGCAAGGTAGTGGACATTGGCTCTTTATTTTTGTCTACAGAGAAAAATATACTTAATAAAAATTACTTCTCAGTATGTTTTTGTAATACTACCCACTTAATAAGCTTAATGATTGCTTTATGTTCTTTCATAAATTTTCATATTAATTCAATAAAAAATTTCCTTTAATGTTCTCTAGAAATAATTTATGAGCTTTTCTTTTTAGTGTAGAGAAAAGTTGAGATTGTTGAAATGGTCCCAAAAGATTACTAAATACTTTCAATGGAAAATTCAACCTTATTGGTTTATATGATTCTACAAAGCCTCTTTTCCTCATTGTTTTTTGCTTTTTTGTTTGAGCTTTTTCACAACTCTTTGAACTACAGCTAATTCTTGTCTGTAGAAATGAAAATTATCCAGTGGGGATCTATTTGACCCTGGTCCTACGGATAATGACCAATTTTGCATCTATTAAACATTCATTTCAGCATTCTTGACCACCTATATATGTGTCTGCTCTTTGGATTCTCCTTTGAAAGAGTCAATACAGCTTACCTGTTTCTTATTAATCAAGGAATTAAATGTAATCATAAACAGGTGTTCATTTTACATTTGTATAAGTCATAATATTTTTTTAAATTTTGTAATCATGCTTCAACATTGTGTGGACATTTTGTTAAGACATACCAGAAAAGTTGGTTGTCCAGTTTCTCAAAGTAATTTCTAGGAAAACCATTCCATATTATATAAAAAGTTAACTTTATGTTTTATAGTTTCCACTCCCACAGCAATGGCATTTGATACACATTGTAAACATGAATCTGAGGATGATTTAAGATCTGAAATACTTTATCAGTGATGTCAACTACTCAATTTCTTTCACTGGAGATTTTTCTCAAAATCTCCAGTTCAGTACAGTCCAAATAGAAATATGGAGTCAGGCAATTTTACAGTATAGCAGTAAAGTTTCTACACTTTCTCTTACCTTTATAGAACACAATAAGTTTATAAGTCGAAGTACAAACATCTGGTGGCATGATTTTAATTTCTAACAAATAAAATGTCTTCTCAAATTTATCTGGAAGTAATTCATGATTTATTTCAGGAGTATAGCCCCATGTAATAAACTAAGTACCTAAAAAGTATGCAAAGGGCAGATTACATCCTCTTCACTGCCCATTTCCCAGTGTTTTTTTTAGGAAAGAGAGTCAACTGATGTCCTTTGAGAGATAGATAGCAACAATATTGGCAAATTCTTGTAAAAGGGGGTCACTGATGTGTAAACAACAGCTACTGACATTGGATCCTCATAGGTATATATTTATTTACATAGACAGTATAGTAGGAACTGGAGATATATGTATGGTGTATATATATATATAATCTGTTTAGATCCACTTAATAATGAGGACTATTAGGTACACACAGAAGTGAAAGAACCCATTAGCTAGTATTTTATAAGATTGAGAGTATAAAGCCATATCCTTCTGTATATATTTTGATGAGAAGAATGTAAATATATTTCTTTGGATGGGGTGGAATTGTGATTTATGGTGAAGAGAAGCCGACTGCCTTCACAATGTTTGTATTAACTGTGGTGTTTTTTTTTTTTTAAATTTTTTATTTTTGATAAACATATATTTTTATCCCCAGGGGTACAGGTCTGTGAA
>NC_081571.1:67050351-67297892 GCF_022355385.1 Mustela nigripes | reverse complement strand
TCGATCTGCCGATGGATTTTCAGGTGTTTGCAATCTTTAGATAAGCTATCTAGCTGATCTCCGGCTAGCTGAAGCAGTCTCAGCTTGCTACTTCTCCGCCATCTTGACCAACTGTGGGGGTTTGAGTTTTTGACTGATTCATGCGTTGGGAACTTTTGAATCAAGTAAGGAAATTGGCAAAACAGAGCATGACTGCTTGTGTGACATTACAGAAAAGAGTTTGTGTTACCCATGCACATCTGTCATTTTGCCTATCTGTTAGTGTTATTCAGCTGCTGTTCAACTTCTTAAAACTCCAAGTAATTTAGAGCCAGCAGGGACTAGTACATTATATTTAAACTTAGCAGCTATAAAAGCCAGTATAACTTAGTATCTATGAATTCTAGCCATCATTACTATCAACATGAAGAATGTAATAGATGGGATGTTTTACATGTCCAATATGAACTATAGAATTCCCTATATGATTTTTACAGTTTAATTTAAAAGTATACTAGTCAGATATTTCATCTATATCTTGTTATAGTAATATACATTCAGATAGTGCTTAAAGAGAAAGCACATTTCCAAAGCAACATTTAGATCTCAAAGTGAGTGCTTTATTTGAGAATTTTAATGCTTATTTGATCTTCTGATTAAAGTTGTTTATAGTGAGAAAATTTCAAAATAACTATTTGTATATTATTCCATCATATATAATCAAAATTAAAAAATCTCATTACTAAAGTAGAAAAGCGGGTCTGAAATATTTAGTCAGAAACAGCAAGTGGAAACTTTGTCGCTATTAAATATCATCTCCATCTGACAATACATTGTAACAATATGATACAATGTAACATTAGGGAGATATCATTATAATAATATAATACAATGTAACATTAGTATGATATCATTGATCTTTTGATAAATATGGTCATGAAAACATCAAGCTATACATCACATTTCAGAATCCCAAGTAATAAAAATCACTCTAAATCCTGCTCAAAAATAGTGAGGGGGGCCTGGCTGGCTCAGTCAGTAGAGCATGCAACTCTTGATCTTGGGGTTGTGAGTTAGAGCCCTATGAATTTAAATGGTATGATACATCTACTGTTAATATAAAATAAATATAACAATCATTGACTAGATCAAAGAAAATTAGAAACTGGTGAAATGAAGCTCTATAACCATTTATACAAATACATTTATGCCTGTATGTATGGCTACATGAAGAGATTTTTTTTTAAAGATATTATTTATTTATTTGACAGACAGAGATCACAAGTAGGCAGACAGGCAGGCAGAGAGAGAGAGGAGGAAGCAGGCTCCCCACTGAGCAGAGAGCCCAATGCAGGGCTCGATCCCAGGACCCCGGGATCATGACCTGAGCCGAAGGCAGAGATTTTAACCCACTGAGCCACCCAGGCGCCCCATGAAGAGATTTTTATCCTTGACATGATGGAAGTTTACAGAGAAATAAGAAAACTATTTTAGAATCAAGTTCATGACTTTTTAAATTATATTTATAATTGTATATATTATAAGATATACATTTTAAAATATATTATAAAATATATAATTATAAAAATAAATATTTCAGAGTAGCTAGCTGTATAAATAATGAGAAAGTTGTCACTTAAATATTCTAGATGTTTTCATTGTTATTTTTAAGTTGTAATGCCTTCACTTGGGCTGCCACATGGAATACCATAAGCCAGGTGGTTTAAATAACAGACATTTGTTTCTCAGAGTCCTGGAGGCTGGGAAGTCCAAGATCAAGGTGTTGACAGATTCAGTTCCTGATGAGAGCTCTCTTCCTGGCTTAAGGACCACTACCTTCTTGCTGCACCCTCACTTGACGGAGGCAGAGAGAAAGCTACCTCTGGTTTCTCTTCCTCTTCTTAAGAGTGGACTAATGCCATCACTGAACTGCATTTTCACGACCCCATCTAAACGGAATTCTCTTCCAAACGTACTACTTCCAAATGTTGTCACACTTGGGTCAGAGTTCAACATATGAATTTTGGGGGGCTGCAAACATTTAGTCCTTAACCCATAGTTTCCAACAATTACATTTTCTTATGTAACCATAAACCTAATAGGTTTTTTTTTTTAATATATAATACGAATCTTTAATCAAACAGATTAAACTTTACGGTCATTATTTTTAAACTGCATTTTTTCTTTTCTGAAATTTGTGTTTATTACTTAATTTCATATTCAATAGTCCGACTTTTCCTTTAAGAAGTTTCATAGGTTTCATTCCTTCTCAAGAAGGATGTATACATGTTAGAGTCCTAGGGGGGGCTCCATAGCTCAGGGGTTAGAGCACTGGTCTCGTACATGTTAGAGTCCCTTATTGCAGCACTAGTAGAAATGTCTGCCTGAGACTTCCTGTGCAAGTGACAGCCTGGTTGGGTATAAAATCTCCCAGTTCCACTATCACCCTCCAGGGTTTACTGTGCCTGCGAGTAGTGATAAGCCTATATTGGATGCCTCCCTTCACCTTTTTTTTTTTTTTTAAGATTTGTTTATTTATTTGAGAGAGAGAGAGAAAAAAAAAAAAAAGCAGCAGAGAGGGGCAGAGGGGGAGGGAGAAGCAGATCCCCTCACTAAGTGTATGCAATGTGGGACTGGATCCCTGAACCCCGAGACCATGACCTGAGCCAAAGACAGACGCTTAACCATCTAAGCGACCAGGTGCCCCTGATGTCCCGGTTTGAAAGGATTTACTCTTTCTGTCTTGATAATATATGATTTTTTTTCTTTTTCTACTGAAATTTAATCACGTTAGCAGTGTATGCTTCATTGTTGGCTTTTCCTTATGCCCCCTCTTTGCGCCCCCATATTCAGGAACTCTCTGTCACCTTTTGGTCTGTAATCCCCGTCTTTGCTTCACTTGATGTAACTGTGGCCATATCATAAGTCTGAAGAACTTTGTATTATTGTTGTTAATAACATTCTTTTTTTTTTTTAATCTTCTTACTCATTTATCCTAACTGGGCTCATTTATTTTTTCCACATCCGTCATTTACCTAAAGATTCTAATTATATTGTGTGTTTGCTGTAAGTTTTCAAGTTTGCCCCTTCTAAAAGCAGTTTGAATACTACACATATTAAATTTATTGCCATTTATAATTTATTATTTTTCTAATAATGTTGAGATATTTAATTGGTTTTATTAGCTCTACTATCATAGTTTAAAAACAAAACTTATTCTATTGTTCGAGCACACTTTCCCTAAGCTTGTATTTTGCTTTTTCTTGAATTTATGAAGCTTTCCTACTAGATAAGGCACACATTTTTTTTAATTCTTTTCCTTCTCCAGGTTAAGCTCTTTATCTGAGTTTTATATCTTTTTCTCACTCTGTGTGTGTGTGTGTGTGTGTGTGTGTTGTAGTCAATTTGCAGAGATGAAAGCCACTCCATTTATTTTGCCAGCGCTTACGGCAAATTTCTTACATCCTTTTCTCTCCACCTCATACAGTACAGCATAGCAGTGTGGGCATTGCTTTGGTTATTTTTTTTTTTATTGAAGTACAGTTGACATACAATGTTCCATTAGTTTCAGGCATACAGCTTAGTGATGCAACAATTCTGTATGTTACACTGTGCTCATGCCAAGCGTGGCTACCATCCGTTGCCATAAAAGGGCATTACCATACTACTGATTATAATCCCTATGCTGCACATTTTATCTTTATGACTTACTTATTCTGCAGCTGGAAAGCCTTCAGTGCAGGTGGTGGTCATAGAGGGGGTGTGCATGAGCATGGCCTGGGTGGCCTCTGTGGGAGGGATAGACCCCTGTTCAGCATCGTCTGTACCAGATACATCAATTTTACAGTGGAAGTTATACCCCTGACTTTGGAACATCTACCCTCACTCAACATAGGGTTCTAGAAAATGGGGAGATTTCTGTGCTTTTGCTGCGATCTTGTGTGAGTTTGGTGGCTTACCTTATCTTTTCTTTTGGATAGTTTATTACATACGACTTTAGTAAGGTACTCTACAAATGGTGAGTAATGAATGGGAATTCCCAGTGTGTGCAAGTGTATGTGCGTATGCACAGACTGGTGGTGGCAGGAGTAGTGATGATACTTCTGTGGTTAAAAACAGTACAAGTGGGGCACCTGGGTGGCTCAGTGGGTTAAGCCTCTGTCTTCAGCTCAGGTCATGATTTCAAGGTCCTGGGATCAAGCCCCGCATCAGGCTCTCTGCTCAGCAGTGATCCTGCTTCCTCCTCTCTCTGTCTGCCTCTCTCCCTACTTGTGATCTCTCTCTCTCTCTGTCAAATAAATAAAAAAATAAAAATAAATAAAATAAAAATAAATAAATAAATAAATAAATAAATAAAAACAGTACAGGTTGTGCCTAAATGTAAATCTCTTCCCCTTCCTGAATGCTACTTTCCCAAAACTGTCTTCTATTTTGTTTGGTGGTTGTTGATATTTTTTCCCTTTTTTCTATATTTAAATTTTTTTGTTCATTACATAGGAAATACAATTACAGTATCATATCCAGCCTAACTTCATATAATTTGAACATGAATTTTAGAGTGAAACATATAGAAGTCATAATCTTATTAAATATGCATCCCCGGGGCGCCTGGGTGGCTCAGTGGGTTAAGCCGCTGCCTTCGGCTCAGGTCATGATCTCAGAGTCCTGGGATCGAGTCCCGCATCGGGCTCTCTGCTCAGCAGGGAGCCTGCTTCCCTCTCTCTCTCTCTGCCTGCCTCTCCATCTACTTGTGATTTCTCTCTGTCAAATAAATAAATAAAATCTTTAAAAAATAAATAAATAAATAAATAAATATGCATCCCCAACAAATTTTTTGGATATTCTTTTTATTATTATTATTATTTTAATTTATTTGACAGAGACCACAAGTAGTTAGAGAGGCAGGCAGAGAGAGAGAGGAGGAATCAGGCTCCTTGCCAGGCAGAGAACCTGATGCGGGACTCTATCCCAGGACCCAGAGATCATGACCTGAGCTGAAGGCAGAGGCTTAACCCACTGAGACACCTAAGCACCCTTTTTGGATATTCTGAAACAACAAAAGACTTCATCATATTGAATCAAATTTCAATTATTAAACTCATGCATAAAATTAACATGGTTCATTATTAATTAAAGCAGATAATTTAAAATCAAATGAGAGCTACACAAAAGCATGGTTTACTAATTATATGATATTATGAGTGGCTTGATGAAGAGAAATTCCGCCTCTGAATTATAATATCAATCTGATGTCTCTCCAGGAACTCTCTAATCTCTAATTTTAAAAATTGTCATATTGTTTACATTTTTAGATTTTCAACAAAAAATTGTCTGTGCCCAGCAACAATACTAAATTGAATTTTTGAAAAAAAATATAAATAAAATTTGAATTTTTAAACTTACTGTTTATATAGGCAAATCAAAAACCATATTTTAACATTTTGGAATAAACATAGTAGTTTCCTTATAAAAGCACAGATGGACACAAGGCCCTTGTCCCTTGGGTCATACCAATGTCTTGATCAGTGCCTGGGACATGGTGTGGATTCAGTAGCTATTTCCTGAATGACTGAATTAAACAAATTCATGCAGGAGATTGGTGAAACATTGAACCATATAGCATTTTATTTTTTTAAATGTTTTTATTATTATTATTATTATTTTTTACCATAAAGCATTTTTAAAAACTGAGTTGATTCAGAACCTATTCTGTAACATGATTAGGTCAGGTCAATTTTCTTACTGAAGAATTCAGAATTTTATAAGGAAGGACACAAGGCTTCAGAACTGAGTCATTAAAGGAAAATCTCTTGAGGAAATGTTCTTTACAAGTATAAGAAATATTAAATATTTAAAGGAATAATAAATAGGAAAAAATTCAGATTTCTGAAAGGAATGGTCAAATTGAATATCAAATGATCATCTTACTCTGAAACTGACCTTCTGCAGACCACATTCCTTTAACAATTAGTTGAATAAATATATCTCATGACTCCCAGATGAGGGACTGAAATATGCTCTCTTTAATTAAAATGTTTTATTAGTGGCCCCTGGGTGGCTCAGTGGGTTAAGCCACTGCCTTCGGCTCAGGTCATGATCACAGGGATCGAGTCCCACATTGGGCTCTTTGTTCAGCAGGGGGCCTGCTTCCCTTCCTCTCTCTCTGCCTCTCTCTCTCCCCCTGCCTGCTTCTCTGTCTACTTGTGATCTCTCTCTGTCAAATAAATAAATAAAAATCTTTAAAATAAAATAAAATAAAATGTTTTATTAGTGATTTTTAAATGTGTGAAACAATTCTGGGAAATACTAGAAATATTTTTTAAAACCAGTTTTTGGATTTTTTTCCCCCAAACCAAGAATAAAAATCCATGTTTCCTATTTTTCTTTGTTTCTTAGAACTTTAATTCTGATGTAAATCTTTCAGTACCTCTGCTGATGTTAGTTTCTTGGCCAATGATTGCTTTCTAGATAAAGTAAAAGGCTTAACTTAATTAGCCTAATTAACGTATTTATGAGGTTGACTGCTAGTTCTCTCTTTAAACCCTTTATTTTTTTTTTATGTTTTATGGCACCATTGCACTATGCCACTTAAAAAAAAATTTATCTCACCATGTTTAAAAAGCTATATATTCTCTGCTGAATCTTAAGTGTCATTTTGAAACCTAAAGATCATGACTGAAATATAGTGAAGAGTAAAGATGAAACAGAGAATAAAGGTAACATTATAAAACCTTCAGTACCATTACTCATGCATATAATAGACCCAGAGATGCATTACTCTATGCTCAGCAGCCAAGAGTTATGTCAGTAGACAGGATTTTGTTGTAGCTCCTTTGGCAATTGCCTCCACTCCATAGGGTCCCTCTGCCCAAGGTCATGCCCTCTCCAGGTGTGGGCCATATCCAGTGACTGACTGAAATGAGATTAGGGGGCAGATGAGAAGCGCAGAGAAGGGCCTGAGGGGTATAAAGGCCCAGTCATTTCAGTCCAGTGCGGGACAATTCCAATGAGTCATTTTACCTTCAGAGTTCCCATGAGGGGAAGTGCACCTGTAGTCTGGGGCATCTTTGCAACCCAGCTTTTCCCCCTACTCCTGATCCTGCTTCCACCTTCTCGCTTCCACAGATGGTATTCCAAGACTACTCTCCACTAAACATGCTACTATTTAAATTCTAGCTCTAAATCTGCTTCCGGGGGAACACTGTCTCATAGACCATACCGTTCTTCAGGAATACGGGAGCATAGAGTGAACAGGAGGAGAGTTGATGGTAGGAAAGAGCAGTTTGGGTGACGTGCTTAGAAGAGAAGCTACTGTACTTCAGACTGATGTATGAATGGGATGTTAGTAAAGCAGCAAAGAGCAAACTTCTTTCAAAAGAAGATGATTAGAAAGGGGACAGCAAGAGAATAGTTGGAAACCAGAGGTGACATGTAAAAGTGGGTGCTTTTAGAATGGGAAAGTGAATGATGTCTCTAAGTGAAATAGGAGATCAGAGAAATGAGAAAGTCTGAAAACAGAGACATGAGACACAATAACAAATGAGGAAAGATAGAAGACAATGTGAAAGGTGTGAGATCCATTCTAAAAGGGGAAAAAAATTCTGTTGGAAAGAGAGGAAGGACCATGTGTCACCCAGTTATAGATCAGCTTATGAGGGCGGGAGTGGTGGCATTAAACATAGGTAGGTAATGCCTTATGTCTTTATGTCCAGTAAAGAGAGTATGTCACTTGCTGAAAACAAGAGTTGGGTTTGAACGGAGGGTTGGCAGAAGTTACTGAGGGTAATTGATGAAATATGAGTTGTGTACCAGACACAGATCAACGGGAAGTTGATCATTTATTAGGCAAGCCCAATAAAGAACCAGCTGTAATACAGGAAGTAGACACAGGGATGGGAGGCTTGGAAGGTGCTTTGGGACACAGAGTTGGGACATCTAGCTCAGGTTTTAGGGCATCTTGAAAGCATCACACTCTGGCTGAATCTTCCCATTCTATCTCCTGATCCCAAATTAACAAAGCATCAAGATGGCACTTAGCACTGAAAAAGAAGTGCTACTTGAAGGCATATGTTCGAATGGCTGCATTTATTTGAATATGATTCTCACTGGTTTGGAAGCAGGGATGGAAGATGGATTTGGTTTGGAATTGGTATACATCCAATTGGATTCCAACGATCCATGTTGGAAAAGATTTACGGTGCCTAAGAGATATTGGGTACTAACTGAGGCCAAGAAGGAACTGTGATGTTTATAAAAAAAACAAATAGATTTGAAAACATCACTGTGTGAGGTTATATATCAAGTGTAGAGAAAATATAAGTTTTAGAGAACTAAAAGGGCAAGGAATTAAAGACAAAACTGAGAGGAATACCAGAATGTAAAAATCTCGTATGACTTAGCTACAGAAGCTGTCATGGTTCCCAACAGGGCGATGAGTGTGGGTGGCTCAAATAGACTGGGGATGCGTGTTGTTGAAGATAAGGAGATTGATAAGCTGTAAAGCCAGGCTGTTGGATGTATTTTTCACAAAGACACTAAAGTCGCCGAGAAAGATAGCCGGAGGAACAAAACCTGATAGCTTCTTGCTAGAGCTTTCCTTAAAATGCAGATGTGCCTTCCTGGAAAATGGAGGAACTTAGGACGTCCTGACATGAATCTCACTGACGTGATCAAGTATTGACTCAGAAACAGCCAGGCAGAGTCAGGAGAATGTCAGCCACATCTGGCGCAGGCCCACAAAACTTCAGCTAATTTAGATGATTCTTTTAATGCACTTTCCTTAGAAAAGGTGGCACAGTATGAATTCCTGAAGGACTATTTACCTTTTATATTCCAGATGTTAGAAAAGAATAGCCTGCTCGCCTAGAAGGCTCAGTGGATGCCAGCTATCTCCCTTCACTACTAAGAGGCTTTCTTCTTCTTCTCCTGGTTTACAAGGATATAAATGGGTCAGACACTGCAAACAAGCAAATAGGCTTTTAATAAGCTTGAATTTTTGGTACGATTTCAAGAAAACTTTCATAATGTCCACCTTATATGTTACTTGCTTTAATGCGTTCAATGCCCCTCCCCATATTTTTTTTCTCTGAGTATATTCTCAAAACATCAGTGGTTTGGTGATTACACATTTTGCCCTTTGCTGAATCATTTTCTCTTATTATGAAACATACCCACGCACATGTAGGCAGCTACGCTCAGAACCCGGACATGACTCCCAGCCAAGACCTGCATCCCCCCAACCCCTCGACACTTCCACAGTACGTTCCGCCTAAGCAATTTACATATGTTCTCTCCTACCATCTTATTAAAATACATACACATACAAAGATGTGATCCACATGATATAGCACACTAGTTTAAAAAAATGTTGAAAATCATTTTTAAAGATTTTATTTATTTATTTGACAGGCAGAGATCACAAGTAGGCAGAGAGGCAGGCAGAAAGAGAGGAGGAAGCAGGCTCCCTGCTGAGCAGAGAGCCCGAGGATGCGGGGCTCGATCCTAGGACCCTGAGATTATGACCTGAGCCGAAGGCAGAGGTTTCAACCCACTGAGCCACCCAGGCACCCCTGAAAATAATTTTTTAAAGAGCTCACGTTTCTACTTGTATTTTGGGAACAGCTGAAGAGGAGTATAATGCAAAACACACATCTTTACATTCCTCGTTTTCATCCATTTTCCTTTTCTCTCAATCCCTTTAGTTCCTAACCTCCATTACCACCCGTGAACAGTGTGTACGTGTTCTTTGTCCCCAGACCTAACTTAAATGCATCCAGCAGTCCCTATCCCCTTCCTTCTTGCTTTTCAAGTCCTGATTCCCTCTTGTCATTCTGCAAATGTGGCAGCACTAAAGAGCAAATCACCTGTCACTTGGCCACCAGCAGGACCTCTTCAGAGAACAGAAATGAGGAGAGAACAATGAGCAGCCAAAGCTAGTAGCCCTATTAGCAAGCAGAGAGATGGAGCTCCTGGTAACCGCATACATTAATAATTTTTATCCCCCAGAGGAAAACTCTGTAAGATAAACTGTGTTGTACTTGTGTATGACAGTACTTAAAATATAACTCCAGAGGAAGTACCCTAAACTTACCCATGATATGAACCTACAGGAATGAACTTAATGAATCAATATTGAGAAGCTCCTTTCACCGATGTCTTGTGGTCTTAGCCAGTGATTTCAGAGTGCTGCCCCAAAACATACTTCTTCCTGATATTTGCTTTCATGAACCCAGGTAGACACAGCTCCATATTGGATCTCAATATAACAAAAGTTAAACATCTACTTTTAGCCAACTTTAATTTGAACAAGTTTAATCCAAACATTTACTAATATCAAATATGTGATGGGCACCTGGGTGGCTTGGTTGGTTGAGCAACTGTGGCTTGGTTGGTTGAGCAACTGCCTTCAGCTCAGGTCACGATCCTGGAGTCCCCGGATCAAGTCTTCACTGGACTCCCTCCTCGGCGGGGGATCTGCTTCTTCCTCTGACCTCTTCACTCTCATGCTCTCTCTCTCTCTTATTCTCTCTCTCTCTCAAATAAATAAGATCTTTAAGATAACATGTGAAATAATCTGGCACTAGTGTGCACTATAAAGTGCATGATTGGTAGGTGTTGTTTCACTTTCCTCTTTTCTCATAATAAAACAATGACTCATTTATGAAATGTTGCGAGAAAAAAGAAAAACCTAAACTCTTGTTTATCAACTAACAATACTTTAGGGAAGATAACACCTCCTTCTTGTTAGTTTAATACTGAAGCATTAAAATCAATATGCCATATACTGGCATTAGGTAAACTACTCTTTGCTAAGAATTATTTTTAGAATGTTTCATCCTCAAAATAACTAGACAACCTTGAAGTGTCATCAAACAAAAGTGTACATTTAAGAAGAAGCCATGCTGTAACAGTTACAGAAAAATCACCTGAAGGCTGTCACTCCTCTGAATATTGTAAATGTTGGCCTTGGTCAAATTAGATCATCAGAAGTCTATAAACTTGTACTATATTGCCTTGTCTTTAACAGAAGTACTTTCTCTGGTGTCAATTTTGAGATCATGCCCTAATTTTTTATGAACCGACAAAAAAATAACCATATGAAATCAATTTTGTCACTTAATATAGAATATTGTTGAAGAATATCATCATTTAGAGGCCCATACACAACACCCCAACCAATGCCCAGGAAAGGCATTTATATCACAATGCAGCACTGGGAAAAGTTTTTCTTCTTCAGGAGAAGCTTCTCCTTTAATTAAAGTAAAAAATGTTTCAATGATGCTATCCTTACTTTAACATTGCTACTAGGAAACTAAACCTAAAACTATAATTACCATCCAGTTTCCTTTGGACCAAATACTTATATTTTTCTTTGCCTTAGTCTTGGCTTTCTATCTATTTATAAATTTTCTGTACTAGTATTTATATGTCTAATTTCATCCACTTTTGGTTTTGCACTGTGTTTACATTGTATTCTACTAGGTTTTATAAAACAATACAGATGTTGTATAACTGATGAAACATTTAAGCTTTGTGCAGTAAAACTAGTTTGATTAGAATTGTTTAATTTAGTCAGCAAATACATGGATGAGTGGATTCAACTTTCATAGGCTTTTTCTATATGCTTCACATTGAATTATGTTTTATTTATGCTTTGGTATAAAGTACAAAATTAATACCATAAAACATCAACATCTTACCTAGACAATAAGGGGATATTTCATTTTTAATCTCTCTCCTCTACACCTGAGAATATAGAAGTCTAGGTAGAAATCATTTGGACAGTTCTTCCTCTCTAGGGTCCTTAGGTACACCCAATTTCACGTATATTCACACATACACTTTTCATAGAAATAAAAAGACCTTCTCATATTCCTGATTGACTCAGTAAAAGCTACTAATTCATAATTATTCATCAGGTATTATGCTTACCATTTGTAATGCTGTATAAATCAGATGAAAGACACTATCCAGTGAGTGACACAGACTATTAAATAAACTAGAGAGGCATCCATAGGGTTCTATGAAAACAAGGAACAGAGCAATGCAGAAGAATGTTAAAATGAGTATTCGTCCTTCCACTCCAAAGTCAAGGGCAGAAAAGAGAGCTTCCTGCAAAGACACCCTGTGCACAGTTCTGTGGTGTAAGGTAACATGGGCCACAGGGCATCACAAGAAGTCTGACATCATTAGAAGAATGTGTGCACGTTGGGTACCATTTGACGCTTGAGCCTGGAGAGGTGCTCAGGACTTAGTTGTGTTTCATAGCAAACAGTCAGAATTTCTATTGAAGACAGAGGAAAACTAAACTATCTTTACCATGGGACTATCAATCATAATTGTATTTTAAGAACATTGCTGTATAAAGGTAAAGAGAGATTGAAATTGAATAGGGGTGGCACCAGGAAGATTATTAATGAACAGAATTAATGTCCTAATCACTGATTTGGCAGGAGGTATGAAAATCAAAGATTAGACCAGAGGAATAAAGAAAAAGAATGGTCCGAATTTGAATGAAAGATGTAGAAAGAATAATATGGGTTGGATTATGCAGGGATTCACTGAGATGAGGAATTTAAAAAGGGAGGAATTTTGGAAGAATAAAAGATTTCGTTTGGGGTTTGTTTGATTTTGAGGAATAAGTAATATACCCAAGGCAAGATTTTAACAAACAATGATATACATGGGTCTAAATGTGAGCAAATTGCTGCTCAAGGTACAGGCTTCCAAGTCATTCCTATTTAACTGTGATCAGTTGCCACAGATGTGAATGAGATCATCCAAAGGGAGTACACAGGGAGGAGAGAAAATGGAACTGAGAGCAGAATCCTGTGCACTAGAAGGGTACAGGTAGAAAGAGAAAATATCAGAAGAACCTGATGAACACCAATCTGAGAGCTAGAAAGAAGGTAAGGGGAGAATCATATCATAGAAACCTAGCTAGGAAAGGGTTTTCAAAAAGCTATTTTCTTGGGGCGCCTGGGTGGCTCAGTGGGTTAAGCCGCTGCCTTCGGCTCAGGTCATGATCTCAGGGTCCTGGGATCGAGTCCCGCATCGGGCTCTCTGCTCAGCAGGGAGCCTGCTTCCCTCTCTGCCTGCCTCTCCGACTACTTGTGATTTCTCTCTGTCAAATAAATAAATAAAATCTTAAAAAAAAAAAAAGCTATTTTCTTTCTCTCTTTTTTAAAAGATTTATTTATTTATGTGCTTCTGGGGGGAGGGGCAAAGGGGGACAGAGAGCAGGAATCTCAAGTGGATGTCCTGCTGAGCAGGGAGCCTGACGTGGGGCTTGATCTCACAACCCTGAGATCATGACCTGAGCAGAAACCGCAAGTTGGACACTCAAATGACTGAGCCACCCAGGTGTCTCTCAGTAAAGGTTTGATGGATAGTGTCAAATCACACAGGAAAATACCCAATGGATTCAAAGACCCAGTGGTCTAGGAAACACAATCACAAGGAGTTGTAGAAGTGGAAGGATTCCAGGAAGTAAGTATAGCATGAAGAAGTGGATACAATCAACAGTAACCACCTCCTCAAGACAACCAGCTGTACAAAGGAGATCATATAAGAACAGAAAGATATGTAGAGCTGGCAGGAAGTGCTGGAGAATTTTCAACTTCTTAATATGATTAGGGAAGAAATTTATGGAAAGATCTTACAGGTCTAGACGAGAGTGGAAAGACTTAATAGAGCACATGAAGAGGTGACTTGATGTCTCTGAAGAACAGAAGCTTCTGCTGAAGTAGAAGGTAGGCAGGCAACCAATGCAGAAATGCTTTTATGTTTGGGGCTTGTAACAATGGTCACTGAACAATGGTCACTGAACAATGGTCACTGAAAAGGGGTTAAAGACAAGACTCTTACAAATTTTTATACATGAGGGTCTAACTTGAAAAGGACTGAGTTGGAAAATAGCAAGCAGGGAGACGATTACCTGGGAGGGTTTATATGAGTCAAGATACTACAGTTGTAACTATGGGTAAGATTCAAGGACAGGTATCGTTGAATTAAGGAAGCAGCGAGTGTGGCATGATAAAGGCTGAGATGAATCATCTCTGAGCATTTAAGTCACAAGATGATAGCAGATGTATGCATTATTACAAATACTGTGAACCATGTTCCAAGATATTCAATAATGTGAAGAAATGCCAGCAAACTATAATTAAGGTTTTGTGCAGGAAAAAAAAAGACTTTAGAAGTGAAAGCTATAGCTTATGAGTGGGTGTGGGAGCTGACCCAAGAAGCAAGATCCCAAAGAGGAAGCAACAGTCACTAAATCACAGGAGGTAGGAAAAGGTAAGGCCAGGGAATTGGTAACAGCTACACAAGGCACTGAGGACCTAAGGTCTGTGATAGTGTTTGTGTGTTCACAAAGGTTATGAACCCGATGGCCAATTCTGATGACTACTGAAGAGTGATTAGGAGGCCCAACTGAGAAGAGGCTGACATCAGTATCCCTCATGGCATTGTCCTTGATGTAAGGAGACTGAACTAGTGTGAGTAAGAGTGACAAAACAAAAACAGCTGAATGATAAACCCACCCCAGCATTATGGTAAATTGCATCTAGAGGATAATCATCCTAGGGGCTACAAATGGGCACTTTTGAAGGTGAGAGGCAGCCATTGAGTTTGGGTAGGGAGGTACAGGAAGCAGTGTAAGAGACAACAGAGATCTAAGGGAGAGAAAATATTACAGTGAGAGAAGCAAGTATGATTAAGGAAAGGGAAAGGACACAGCACTTTGGGGAAAAGAAGAGTGTGAGAAGATACACTTTTCTTTCTTTTTTTAAAAGATGATTGATTGATTGATTTTAAGATTTTATTTATGTATTTGTCAGAGAGAACACAAGCAGGGGGAGTAGCAGAGGCACATTGAGCAAGGAGCCCGATGCAGGACTCGATCCCAGGACCTTGGGATCATGACCTAAGCCAAAGGCAGACCCTTAACTTACTAAGCTACCCAGGCTTCTCAAAATTTATTTATTTGGGAGAGAGAGAGAGACCACGCCCTGCATGAGCAGGCATAAAGGGGCAAAAGGAGAGGGAGAGAAAGAATCCCAAGCAGACTCCCTGCTGAGCACAGCACCCAATACATGGCCCAATATCACCACCCAGAGATCATGACCTGAGCAGAAACCAAGAGTCTGGTGCTTAACCTACTGAGCCACCCAGATGCTCTGAGAAGATACATTTTGACTGATCAAATGATCTGACTGATGATGACTGCTACCTACCATTTCACAGAAAGTTGAAGAGATGTAACTGAGTTCACATTGCTAACGATTATGGAATCAGCCCCCAAGTTCAAACTTACAGTCTGAAATATTAACAAGTCTGCTAAATTGCTGCTCTGGTGACAGACTTGAGTCACAGTGGCATCCATTTGCTGAAAAGCTCACAAGAGAGCTCAGAATAAAGGTACTGTACTGTGTTCTAAGACTCCAGAGTAGGATGCCCCCAAATGTTTTTGACCTGAATCTCTGCTAGAGGGAAATTGGATGGATTGTTAAAGACTGTGCAATTAATGAACAACCCAAAACAATTTAGAAATGTCCCTTTGTGTAGGATATTGTAAATATTCTTTGGCTGATGATAATTTAATTCCTTTCATGTGTGTAGAATTCTACATCTGTATCTTTCATGTCTATTTCCGTACCATCCAGCTACCTACACTTCTATCAAGTTTGACACTGCTTTGCCTTCTGCTAATATCAGTGAGGATCTGGGGGAGTGGTCTTTTATGCAAAATCGGTGGTTCCATTTCTTTATCAAATCTCCTCCACTCTTCTGTTTTCCTCTTCCTTTTCATGCCACGAAACTACTCTCGACAGTGTCTTCTCAATTCTAGAACTTCCTCGTCTTACTGTCTTCCCCACACTTTCTTTGCAGGCTTCTTTTAATCTCATGAAGAATATCACTTTTTTGTGCACTGTACAACTTGTCAATGCAGCATTATAGCTGCTGCTTGATCATAGATAAAGGGGAGGGGGAGTGTGAATTTTGGGCTTCTTACCCTTTTGACTGAAACTTTCAATCCATCTTTCAGAAAATCTTTTCATTTTGAAGACATGCGCTCTGGGAATGTGTCCCCGTGAAACCATCCAAGCCTTCAGAACATGGTACTTCTTGATGCTCGATTCTAAAACATCTATTAGGAAGTAGGGCCATGATCCCAGGGGCATTTACTTTTAAGTACAAGACTGACAAAAAGTCTTTAACCTTACTGCTCTTTATGTTATGGTTATATTAATAAAAAGAAACCCTGTTTGTTCCCTGAAAGAGGTTACTGGAAAATAATGAGCTACCAATTTCTTTTTTTTTTTCCCCTTTAGTATTACTCAACAAGTGGATTAAAAAGTCATTTATTTAACGATTTGAATGTGAAAGAAGCATAATGTAATTCAGGCAAACATATAAGAAAATATAGAGAAATGAGGAACTATGAAAATCATAATTTCAAACCTTTCCCTCTCTAAGACACATGGTTTGTATGATCTCACACAGATATGTGATAAGCAATTTTCTTTCTAGAATCTAACGTTCTCATTTTGGGAAACTATTATCTTGAAATGAAGCATTTTCTGCTTTTCCCTTAAAGTATGATAAAGAAATATGATCATTAATTAGACTCAGCTACCTATATGATTTAAAGCTTAGTTTTATTGATTGGCTTAAAGAAATTTATTGGAATGTGACATATTTATAAATTAAGACAAAGACGATGCATATATTCTTTACTGATTTCAAAATACAAGACATCTCTTAATTTAATAAAATTAAAGAATGCAAGCTCTCAAACTTCCCCCATTAGATGTAGTATTAAATCAGTGAAATAAAAGAGATGGCAATAGAAAAAAAAAAAAAAAACTTTTGCTGCCATTTGAAATATGTTTCAATATATCACATGTAAGTTATCTTGTATCTATCTAGAATTTAATGATTAGGAACTTATTTATGTAGAATTTGGCTTGAAACTTGAAAGACACCTTAAAACATAATTGTTAATTATGTTCACTTTTAGAATCAAATGTCTCATACCCTCTGAAAGTTTAGTAAACTTCATAAAATGGTAGTAGAGACCAAGAAATAGAAAGTCTCCATTAAAATGTATCATGGAACTTGAAATATATTTGTGTTACTAATGTTAGCATGCCTCTCATCCTCTCAGTCAACTGTGACATTGTAGATAATGGAGTCCTTGACATTGCTGACAGTATTTCCAGGTAGAAACTTGCTTGAGATGAGAATTCTTCCCAAGGACTTTTTTTGGGGGGGCAGGGGGTGGCCACAAAGGGCATGTCGCCTGATGGAATATTCCCACTCAAAATTAACAGCTAATAATATGAATGAAGGTCTCAGCAGAATATGTCAAGCAGATCTTCCTGGCATTAGGCCAAGGGAATCTTTCAAGGATTTTGCGGAGTTTCTCCAGAAAAAAAAAAAAAATTAGAAAAATAAAAATAAAAAAAGAGACACAGGCACAAAATTTTTTTATAATCTAGCAGAATCATGATCTAGATTTTTTTTAAAAAGCAAACTGACAAACCAAAACATAATACAAAACAAAGCAAAAATGAAATATGAGTTATAAACTTTATTTTACATAATGCAGAAACTGTGCATACACTCAGATGTGAGCGTATGCCATCGGGAAAACATCAGCACCCCCACCCCCAGGCCACCATGTGCACCGAATCCATTTAAACAAAACTGAAGAGGTTTAGTGTTGGCTTAGGGAGGTGTCACTTAGGTTTTGGGCTCAGCTTCTACCACCCCATAAATTAGTGAGGTGTGGCTAGAGTTCCGAATTTCTGCCTAGATATATGCCTCCTATCTTTAGAAGTTCTTAGGAAAGGCAACTGCCCCATGATGTTCAATAACTGGGGATCCAGAACTAGGGTTCAGACCAAACAGTGAATTACATGTTCCTCACCACAGTGTGAAACAAACTCACCTTTCCAGGTTCATTCTCAAGACTGGTCTGCTATGAGATCTAGTCAAAGCTGGCATATTTCCATTTCCCTTTGTGTTTTGTTTTAGTTCCCTAAGTATATGTTATAGCTTGCACTTGGAATACGCTTTCCCTGTCATCTCTGTCAATTTACATATTCTTCAAAGATCTCCTCAAATCTCTTCTATGCCTCTAAGCCATAGTATGTCCCCTGTCTTGGCCTGTCGCCCTGTGCCTACCCTCAAAAGTCTATAGCAGGTCACGTCACCTCTTTTTACTACCCCCTCATCGTTCTTGCCTCAACAGCAGTTTGGTTCAACTTTTTGAAAGCCTTCCATCCCAGCTGTCTCTGCTTCGCCAGCCATCTGGCCTCTCCCGACTGTTCCCACAGCTTCTCTCCTCAAGGCCTCCACTTGCTATGTTCTGGCCGTGGGCTGCACGCGCTCCCACTGTTCACACACTCTGAGGTGAACTGAGTGACACTGGAGGAGATGGGAATAGGAGAAAAGGCACGACTACAACAAGTCTGGTGGGAAGGAGTTCCAGCAGTCATGGTCTCAGTCATCTTCCACAAGACGGTGTTAAGTTCTGTGATCTCTTCAGACATGGAGGATAAAAGGTTTTTTTTTTTCTTTTTTTCTTTTATTATTTTTTTTAACTTTGAACCTGTTTGCAGAGCAGCATGTTATTTTTAGGTTAGAGGCTCTGGAGAGTCCGAAGGAAATTGTGACATCCTCCACACCTAGCACGGGGACCTATTTCTAGTGTCAGTGTGGGAACTGGAACCTGATGCAAGAATTTTTTTTTCTTGAATTTCCTGGATTGCTCTGCCATCCAGGACAACTTGACCAACTGTAATAACAGTGTTCTAAATAAAGCTCGAATGCCTGCACTAATTCTCCTGAATGCTCCTTGATTTATGTGGTGTTTACTAAGCAAAATGGATATAGCACTGCGCTAACATTTGTAAAGCTGGTATAAAGTAAATATGTATTTGAGATTAAAATTCAATTGAGGAGGAAAAGACAAATGCATTAAATGCTTTAGCAATTAAGATTTATTGAGCAGTTGTGTGTAAAAAAACTCTATGGATAAAGATACAAATAAGGTATCATGCCCTACCTCCAAGATGCTCAGGGACCAGTAATAGGAGAGTCATATACTAACAAATTATGACACACTGTCATAAATAGTATAATGGAAAGTGTTCCACTGAATTCATTGTAAATGAGCTTACAATACATTACAACATATTATCTTAACCAAAACAGAAGACTGAGGCCTCAAGAACATTTAAAAGAGCTTTACAGTATGCCTTTAACACCAGAGTTAAGGCAGCTTCATTGAGGAAAATCATTACCCTGCAATAGGAAATTTTATAGAAGCCAGTTAGAGTCAAAGGTACAAATAAAAACTAGAGTAAAGGCATTGAATCTCTAGCATACAGTCTGGAGTGAAAACACAGATGGCCCTCCTCGACTAGTCCAATAAAGCCATGCTTGATTAATGCCCAGAGACTGGATTAGGGATCTGCCCATAAAATTGCCCCTCGGGAATACAGTTGAGAAGGGAACAGCTTATTAGGTCCACATAGAAACTCAAAGGGGCTAAGGGCCAACTGTGTGTCCTACTGGAGAAAGTATGGCTTAAATATCAATCTCTGTAGTTACAAATGAACCAGCTGATTTTGCACAGGCATCTCACATCAAAATATTCTGCATTCAAAAATAACAAACCCATGAAAAAGATTTAACACATAAAACAGAAGAAAACTAGGAAAAATCTCCTTTTTATCCACAAAAAAATATGAGCCATAGCTTTTAGGAAAATGGAAGAGCATGCCAAAGAGAGAAAGGTGGCTTTGAGAGACACTGGCATGGAAAGAGAGTAGACCTGAAATAAGACTAGAACACAGGAAATCCAAAATCCAAAGTAAAAGAGGATTTTTCCTTGACTTCTACTATATTTAAGACTGCAATTACTTTTCCTTTTCTCTTTTTGTGCCTGATTATTTTTGCCTATTATTTTATTTTACTTTTTAAAAAAGATTTTATTTATTTACTTGACAGAGAGAGAGAGAGAGATCACAAGTAGGCAGAGAGGCAGGCAGACAGAGAGAGAAGAGGAAGTAGGCTCCCTGCTGAGCAGAGAGCCCTGGGATCATGACCTGAGCCGAACACAGTGGCTTAACCCTCTGAGTCACCTAGGTGTCCCTTATTTTATTTATTTAAAAAATAACATTAGCTGTCTAAATTAAAAAATTACCAAAAATTCATCTTTAAAGAATTAGAAATAAATATAATAAATATATGTAAATAAATATATAGATATGAAGAAAATATCATTTTCCTTAGACATTTAAAAGAACTACATAAATACAAATTTATTATTTGTCAATTTTCTCCAAAAAAATACAAATTTGATGGAGCATTTTTTTTTAGCTTTTGATTTAAAATATTAAATTTAATCTGGAAGAATAAATATTGAAAACCATCTAAAAAAGGCTGCAGAAAGCTGAGGTAGGTTTTTAATGACAGTAATTAAACAGTGTTGTACAAATACAAGAATAGACAAATCGATGAATTTTTTCCAAGGCAGTTTTTGAGATTTCAAGTTAATAGAAGAAAAAAATCCTATGCAGCAGGTAATGCTGAAAGCAGGATAACTAGTTAACTAGCTGGAAAAATAAAGTAGTTTCACACTTCAGAATAATTTCATTTAGACCCAAAAGACTACCCAAAGAAACACCTAAAAGAAACACCCAAAAGAAAATATAGGTAGATATTTATCTGACCTTGAGGTAGAAAATGCATTCAGACTAAAATCCAAGAAGAACCCAAAGAGGAAAATACTGACCACTTTGGTTTCATATAAATTGTAAAGCTCTATAATATCATTCACAATAAAATATAAAGATATGTTGCTAACCAGACAAAAATTTGCAATATATTTTATAAAACAAAAGATATACAGAAGAATTTGGGCTATCGGTAAGAAAATTTCTTTAAATGGATAAAATCCATGAATAGCAACAAAAGAATAAAATACTAGAGCAGAGGGATTTTATAGATTGAAAGACTAAAGTAGTTGTTTTAGGTAAAGTTATCTGAGATCATATCTTTCTTACTTCACTAGTTCATATACATTTATTTTTTTGATTTATATTTATTTAGATATAATTGACATACAACATTGTATAAATTTAAGGTGTACACATAAGTGTTAACTCAAACTACAGCAGTCATCACATATATATATATATATTTATATGTGTATATATATGTTTATGTATGTTATCATACATATATATATGATGACCTCTGTGGTGTGAGTTAACACTTATGTCATGTCACATAATTATCAGGGGTTTTTTTGTGTGTGTGTGTATATTTGTGTATGTGGTGGAAACAATTAAGATCTAGTCTTACAAGTTTATAATACAGTCTTGTTGTTTATAACCATTCTGTGCATTATATGTTCAGGACTTATTTATCTACTGTATCGTTAAACATCATCTCCCTAATTCTCCCAACCTCCAGCCCACAATAATTAAATTCCATACTCTGTTTTTACGAATTTGGTATTTTTCAATTTCATATATTAGAGAGATCATAAAACATTTGTCCTTCTCGGTCTGACTTATCTCACACAGCCTAATGCCCTCAAGGTCCATCTATGTTGTTCCAAATGACAGAATTTCCCTCTTTCTCAGGGTTGCATAATATTCCATTGTATGTAAATACATATCTCATCTTCTTTATCCATTCATCTGTCTATAGACACAGGTCAATTCTACATATTGGCTCTTGTAAATAATGTTGCAATGAACGTGAAAGGGCAGATATCTTTTTGATTTCCTGTTTTCATTTCTTTTGGAAATATACCCAGGAGTGAAACTGCTGAATCATAAGGTAGTTCTATTTTTTAAAGTTTTGAGAAACCTCCATACTATTTTTCACAGTGGCTGCACCATTCTGCCTTCCCATCAACAATGCACAAGGGTTCCCTTTTCTCCACATCCTTACCAACATTTGTTATCTCTTGTCTTCTTGATAATAGCCATTCTGATGTGGGAGGTAATACATACACTTCACAGAGTCTATATAAGCTCAACAATTGACAGGGACTAGAAAAATGAGCAAAAATGATGTTAACGGTTTAGTGGGGAGACTGACATGTGAATAAAAACATTCCCGTAAGAGGCGACTACGGTAATGCAAGTCCTTGTAAATTGACAGGTGAAAAGTGAAGTGGGACTAGATTCACTTGGGAGCATCGAGAAAGACGTTGTGCTCAATAGAGCATTTGAGTGGACACCCGAGAGGAAGACCAAGGAGGATAAATAACACTGAAGAGAGTTTTCAAGGTAGAGAAAATGACTTCTGTACAATGAGAAAAGCATGAGGTTTATGTGGTTTTAAAAAGTATGTTGTATTCAGATAATAATACAATTAACTCTAAGACTCCAGAGGTTCTGGAGAGACATCTGCTTCAAAGCTCATTCAGATACTTGGCCAAATTCAGTTCCCCATGTTATAGTAAGCACCTCCCCCACTTTATGGTCTGTCAGCTGGAGGCCATCTCTGCTCCTAGAGACTACCTACATTCCTTGTCATGGTTTCCATGCAGACTACCCAGCAACCACACTACCCATCTCTATGACTTTCCCATCTGCCCTATTTCTCAGATACGGACTAGAGAAAGCTCCCAGCTTTTAAGAGCTCATGTTACTACATTGGGCTAATCAAAATAATACAAGATAATGTCCTTATCTTAAGATTTTTAACATAATTATAACGGCAGAGTCTCTTTTGTCATGAAATGCAATGTATCCAAAGATTGTAAGCATGGAACACCTTTGGGGTCTTTATTCTACTACCAGATTAATCAAGAGTATAAATGGGGGGAGGCAGGGAAGGATTTTATGGGGGAAAATAATGAGTTCTATTTTGAACATGTTGAGTTTGAAGTGCCTGTGGGAATTCTGGGTGGATATGTTTTGAAAGCAGTTTTATATACAGATTTGGCAGTTCTGGATAAAAGTCAAGCTGATAGTATAATTTGGCAGTCATCATCTTATAAATTGTAAATGAAGCCATTATTATATATGAGAGGTTTAATATTTTGCCCAGGAGGAGATTTCAAGTCAGTTTATAAAGTTAATATACTGTGATGCTCTCAATAGTAGGATCATGTTTTATTCATTTAGGCATTAGCCTGGGATCAAACTCTTATATTTGTTGAATGAATAAATGAATGAGTGAATGAATGAATGAAAACTACAGAAACTTGTCCTCTAGGACTCCATCTTGTTTTATAGCTCTGTGTGTTGGTGTTCGCACGTGTGTGTATGTGCTTGATATAGCTCAGAGGTTTTCAAAACACTTACTATAGAAACAGAAAATATGTTCATTGGAGGAACACTTTAATTCAGACAAATTTAAGCATTTTTGATAATTAAAGAGATAGAAGGCACTCTTAGATTTAAAACAGTATTGTTTCATAGAAGACGTACTGCAACAATGAACTCATTATTTTATTCACTCTTAAGATAATAGTAAGTCAACTGTACATAATTTATTCAAAGCATGTTCTTCTAAACTTCTACATTTCTAAACTACCAGGATTGGTGAACAGGAGCACACACACACTTAAACACACATTTTAATGTTATTTTAATTTAGTTAATCCATTCAGACACCTGAATAAAAACTATATGTTTTTGATTAGAGAGACCATCCATCTATTTTCTTCTCTTCTTGAATCCATCAAGGAGAAAACACTTCACTAATGGTATTTTTTTTTAAAAAACTAGTGACAGCTTTCCTCTATGTTGATGTTTTACATGGTTTTTAGAAAATCGATGATGTCTAATCTTTTTTAAGATTTTTTTTGTTCCCAAAGACTATTTTTTGGGTAGTCTTAGGTTTGAAACAAACTTAACAGAATGGTACGGAGGTTTCACATAAACTTCTCCCCTCCCCAGCAACACACATACCCATGCCTAGCTTCCTCCCCTAGCCATGTCCCCCACCAGAGTGGGGGACAACTGATGAACCTATACTGACACATCATAACTACCCCAAGTCCAGAGTTTAGATTAGTGTTCACTCTTACTGTTGTATATTTTGAAAGTTTAGACAAATGTACAACATGTATCCATTAGTATAATAGAATACAGAGTATTTTCACTGCACTAAAAATCCTCCGTGTTCTGCCTATTCATCCCTCCCCTCTCCCCAACCCTTGCAACCAGTGATCTTTTTATTGTCTCCAGAGTTTTGCCTTTCCCAAAATGTCATATAGTTGAAATTACAGTATGCAGAATTTCCAGGTTGGCTTCTTTTACTTAACAATGTGAATTCAAGTTCTCTCCATGTCTTTTCTTGGTTTGATAGCTCATTCTTGACAGTGCAGAATAATAGTCTATTGTATTGATGTACCACAGTTTACTCATCCATTCTCCTATTGAAAGACACATTGGTTGCTTCCAAGATTCAGCCATTATGAATTGCCTAATTTTTTTAAAAGACATTAAAAAATAGTCTGAGGTAATTATATTTAAATAGGTCTATTCAACACAATGAGAAAGTATCTGCAAAATAATAATTACAAATAAGTAGAGCGATCCATTTACAGCACAAATAATTAATATAAGGAATGGAAAAAAAAGAAGGTTATTTGTCATTATAAATCTCACAGACACTAAGAATGGATAAGGGAATATTAATAACAAAAACAGCAGTACATTTCAACATAAAATATAACTCAAAAAAAGTAAAGTTTGAATAGTCTCATATGTATTAACTAAATCAAATCCACACTGAAAAACCTTCTCATCAAGAAAATTGACTCATATGGTTTTACCACAATTATACCATCCACTTTAAGGATGATGCAACACCAATTTTATACAAATTCTTCCAGAGAATTACAAAAAATTACCCCCCCCCCAAAAAGAGAAAATAATAGCCTCAGGTCAACATCATCTCTGTATGGAAAAACCCAAGACATTACAAGAAAGATAGCTACAATCTTTATCAGAAATGTAGTTGTTAAGATTTTAGATAAAATATTAGAAAAGTGACTTCAATGGTACATCAAAAGTGTAATCAGTGGGAGTGACATCAGCAGATATAGTAGAATAAAGATTCATGAAAATTTTCTCTTCCATAAAAAAAATGGGAGCTTGGCAAAATTGTCAAAATCCAATTTTCAGTGCTTTGGAAATGGTTTATAACAATCTGAAAAGGTTTTTTGGTTTTTTTTCTTTTCTGAGAAGAACAACTGAATCTCAATAAGAACAGTGAGCTTTCTGGTGAGTTTTGTGATTGATGGATGCATGAAATTAAATGCCATGCTCATATTCAGGGCTCCATTTATATGCCCATGAAGACCTGAGGAGGACTCCTCTCTTACTTCTGGATGAATCTCAGGAACTACACAAGCAAGAAGTGAATGGAAACTAGTGGCCACTTATGACAATGAATACATTGTTTATAGAGTTATGGAATTCATTTCAGACAGTCATTAATAAACAGCAACACAACGACAAACATCAACAAGGAGAGAAAAACCCTATAGAAGGACAAATTTGATTTTGAGTTGCAACATTGTATACTTTAATAGGTCCAGTTTTCAATAAAACAATACAGCACATGCAAAGAAACATGAAATCACTGTCCATGCACACAACAGTGAACAGTTAATAGAACTATCCCAGAGGAGGCTGAGATGTTCAGTTTATTAGACAAAAAATTTAAAAATTCACAAGAAAGGCTCAACAGCCAATTTCAATGAACAAAAGAAAGAATCAGAAAACTTGAAAATGGGTCGCCTGGATGGCTCAGTGTGTTAAGCCTCTGCCTTCGGCTCAGGTCATGATCTCAGGGTCCTGTGATCAAGTCCCACATTGGGCTCTCTGCTCAGCAGGGAGCCTGCTTCCCCAACTCTCTCTGCCTGCCTCTCTGTCTATTTGTGATCTCTGTCTGTCAAATAAATAAAAACCTTTATAAAAAAAAAAAGAAAGAAAGAAAAGAAAACTTGAAGATAACCCATCAAGATTATCCATTGTGAAGAACAGAAAATAAAAAGAATAGAAAAAGTCATAGAAATAGCTCAACTGTCCATTAAAAAGAAAGAAAGAAATACAAAGAGAACAAACTAAATCCAAAACAAGCAAAAGAAAGGAAATAATCATGATCATGGTTACAGTGGAAATAAAGGAATTAGTGAGTAGAAAAGCAAAAGAGAAGAATTAATGAAGCCAAAGTTCATTATTTGGAAACACAAACCAAGACCCCCCCCCCCAAACCTTTAGTTATATTGACCAAAAATAAAAGAAAGAAGACTCAAACGACTAAAGCAAGGAAAAACATGGGAGCATCACTATCCACCTCACAGATACAAGAAGAATGTAAGAAAATCTATGGGGGCACCTGGGTGACTCAGTTAGTCGAGCATCTGACTTCGGCTCAGGGCGTGATCCTAGGGTCCTGGGAACAAGTCCCACATGGGGAATCCTTGCTCAGCGGGTAGCCTGCTTCTCCCTCTCCCTCTGCCACTCCCTCTGCTTGTTCTCTCTCTCTCTCTCTCTCCACACACACACACACACACATATATATATCTGTCAAATAAATAAAAACTCTTCAAAAAAATCTAGAAAATACTACAAACATTGATAAGCCAACAAATTAGATGACCTACATAAAATGAACAATGTCCTACGAAGTCACAAACTACCAAACTGATCCAAGGAGAAATGTAAAATCTGAATGGATCTATAATAAGTAAAGAGATTGAATTAGTAATCAACATGTTTTCTCTAAAGAAAAAGCCAAATGGCCCAAAAACTAGATGGCTACCCTGGTAAGTTCTACCAAATGTTAAAAGAAAAATCATCACTAATCATTCACAAACGCCTCCAAAAAATAGACAGGGAAAGAACACATTCCAGCTCATCCTATGGCAAAGATATTAAAAGAAAGAAAAACTATCCACTAAATATCTCTTATGACTAGAGAAACAAAAATCTGTAAAAACAAACAAACAAACAAAAAAACTATCAAATCAAATGTAGCAACATATAAAAAGGATTATGTATCATAAGTGTGAGTGATTTATTCCAGGAACTAAAATAAATAAAATATTTCCATTTGAAACCACACTTAAAAGAATGACAAAAGAATAAATTTAAACTAACAAAGTGTAAAATTTGTACAAATGAAAACTACAAAGCATCACTTAAAGAAATTAAATGGAAAGACATGTCATGTTCATGGGTCTGAGGGCTCAATATCGCTAAGATGGTAATATACCCCAAAGCATTCTTCAAATTCACTACCCATGATCAAAATTTTAGTTGACTCATTGCAGAAATTGACAAGCTGTTCCTAACATTCATATGAAAATGCAAGTGTGATAAGAGAATAATAGTTCCCAAAAAGATGTTCAGGTCCCAGAACCTGGGAAGAGTTCAGTTTACATGACTAAAGAAACTGAAATATGATTACATTGAGGAGTTTCAGTTCAAGTAAATTATCATGGATGACCTGAGTTGGCCCAGTGCAATCCTTATAAATGAAAGAGGAAGGCATGACTAGTAGAACCAGAGAAATAAATGGGATGATGGAAGATACTGGACTGATGCGAGGAAGATACTGGACTGACTGATGGTAAGTTGGGTCACAAGCCAAGGAAGGGAGAGGCCCTCTAGAAACTACAAAATGCAAGGAAACCCATTCCTATCCAGACACTCCAGAAGGAATGCAGCCTTGCCGCTGACACCTTAACTTTAGGCCATTACCTTCAGCACTGTAAAATCATAAATTTATGGTGAGTTGATATATCAGCACTAGGAAACTAATATAGCCAAGGACCCAGAATAGCCCAAGTAATCTTGAAAAGCAGCAAAAAATTTGAAAGACTCATACTTCCAGATTTCCAACTTTCTACATAGTTAATATAATTTTATCAATGTGGTGCTGACTTAAAGATAGACATAAAGGTCAATGGAATAAAATTGAGTATTCAGAAATAAACCATTATATTTATAGCTAACTGATTCTTGACAAGGGGGGCAAGACAATTCAACAGGGAAATAATAGTGCTGAGAAAATTGTATACACACATGCAAAAGGATGAAGTTAGATTCTGACCTTATATCATATACAAAAAGTAAGGCAAAGTGGATTGAAACCTAAGTGTAAGAGCTAAAAGTATAAGAGTCTTAAAAGAAAAGATAAGTAAAAATCTTCACAACCTTGGATTAGACCAGGGCTTCTTAAAGTAACACCAAATTATAAGCAACAAAAAATGAAATGTTCTATGCATACAATAAACCAGCAAGAAAGTGAAAAGACAACTCATAGAATGGGAGGAAATGTTTACAAATCAGATACCCCATAAAGGACTTGTATTCAGAATATGCATACAACTCTTAGAGCTAAGTCATGACAAATGAGAAAGGGATTTGAGGAGAGAGTTCTCCAAAGAAGATACACAAATGTGCAAAAAGCACATTGAAAGATGTTCAATATTGTTAGCCAGGAGGGAAAAGCAAACCAAAATTATAATGGGCCACCGTTTACCATTCACTAGGGTGGCAGCGTGGAGACAATCCCTCATGTATTTCTGGTGGGAATAGCACAGCTACTTTGGAAAACAGTTTTGCATTTCCTCCCCAAAGTTAAACTTAGAGTGACCAAATATCCCAGCGATTTCACTCCTAGGTATATACCCAAGAGAATGGAAGACATATGTCTACCGGAAACTTGCACACAAATGTCTGTAGCACCTTTATCCATAATAGCCTAAAACCAGAAACTGCCCAAACGTCCATCAACTGAATGGATAAACCAGTGGCATGCCCATGTTTTATCAACCATAATAAGGAATGAACAACGTGCTTCACCAGGAATGGAACTTGAAGACATTTTGAAGTGAATAAAACCAGACACAGAATGTATTGTGTGACTCTGCTTAAACAGGATGTTCAGAAACAGCAAATCCATAGAAACGGAAAGTAGACGAGTCACTCCCGGGGGCTGGGGAGAGGAGTTAATAGGACCTTACTCATAGGAGGTACAGAATTTGGTGTTTTTCAGTGATAAAACTGTTCTGGAATTTCTGGAGATTATTACATCATTTTATGAATATACTAATCACTGAATTGTAAATCTTAAATGGTGAACTTTATGGTATATGAATTATAGTTCAATAAAAAACTATAATAAATGGAAAACAACAGGTTTATTCCAATAATACAAGATTATTTTAACCTCATAAAATCAATGTAATTTATAGTATTAACTGTTTGGAAGAGATAATCTTATCTCAAAGGAAGCACAAAATTGTATTTTTTTAAATGTACAAATGAGGAATAGAACAGAATTTCTTTATCCTGATTAGAGATAGTCATAACACCTAAAACAAATGTCATAACTAATAAGGAGGTATTGAAAGCTTTCCTTCCAAGATCAAAACAAGACAAGATTTCCCAGCCAGTTCAATAAAAGAAAAATTAAAAAGTGCCTAAGTATTGGCAAAAAAAAGAAATATACTAGTCATTATTTGCAAATTGCATTGTATGCACAGAAAAAATTAAATGTTAGAATTGATAAGTACATGTAGCTAGCAAGATCACTGGTTGAGATATCTGCATATAAACATCTAAGGAAACATTTCATTAAACTAGCAATAACCAATTAGAAAATAAAATTCTATATATATGATCAATGTTTTGTTAACTTCAAAAAATTGATTAGAATTTTTTATATGTTCTGGAAAGTTTGAATAATTTTTCAAATTATTTAAATAATGTTAAATGTACCTCTCCAATAATAACAACAACAACAAAATACTCAAGTTACTTGGGATTGTGGATGTCCGCAGAGGTATTAGGACTATCTCATTATTGAAGACTATTTTTAGATATAAATCATAGACTACTAAGAATGTCTTGATTCCCTAAGTATTCTTTTTTTATTTAGCAAAAATTGACAAATTTCTTATCTCTTACCTTTTTTTTTTTAAAGATTTATTTATTTATTTATTTGACACAGAGAGAGAGAGATCACAAGTAGGCAGAGAGGCAGGGGGAAGCAGGCTCCCTGCTGAGCAGAGAGCCCGATGTGGGGCTCCATCCCAGGACCCTGAGATCATGACCCGAGCCGAAGGCAGTGGCTTAACCCACTGAGCCACCCAAGTGCCCCTTATCTCTTACTTTTTAAAACGTAACACAAGCTTAGTTAAAAATTTGTAATTAATGCAGACTAGTAAAAGGTAGAAAATGAAGATAATCTACCAGTCTCATTTTAACAATAACCACTTATGACATTTGGGTATATAGCCTTAGGTACAGGTATGGATGTGCACACATGTGGCTATGTATATACATATGGATATATATATATATATATATATATATATATATATATCCCTGATATATTTCTCCTCTGATATATATATATATATATATATATATATATCCTGTTTCTCCCCTGATACATATATCAGGGGAGAAATACATAGGCAAATAGAAACAGAGACTGATATCAAATACAGTAGGCATTATATTTTATAAACTCTTTTGCCTTTGAAGTTAGATAACTTACAGAACTTAATAGACATAGTAACCAGAAACCCTAGAGTTATTTCCATATTTTCACATTTCTGAGATGACACATTTGACCAGTAAACATTCATTATGATCAACTATACAATGTTGCTTGGAGTCCTTTTCTCCAGCTGCCATGTTAGGTTGCAATAATGATTGGCAAGTGTTTGCATACTACTTGGGAATTTAATAATCGTTATGTCAGATTTCTTCTGTTCTTAGGACATATGACTGGAAATTAAGATTTTGTTTTCCTGCAACTGGATGGGGCACATGTACCAGCATTAAAGCATTACAATTAGTAGATCCCCAGCCTGAATTCTTAAGCAATCCTTATAAATACTACCCTTTTTCTTAATACTGTCTTCTGTTCTCATTCAGTAACAACAGAGAACACTCAGGAATTTAAGCCACACTGCTTCCTCATTTAAATAGATAACTTGCCCCTCAAAAACTGACCTTCAAGTTTAATGTTAGAAATGGAGCTAATAGTTACAAATACTTTAAATAAAAGACTATGGGATTTTTGCAATATTTTAACAGGATGTTTAAATACAAAGATTTGTTTCTTGCGATTTTCCCCAATAGTGATTACAAATAGTCTCCTCTTTCTTTACTATCTTTGAATGGCATATTTCATTTCACACATCCTTTTCTTGTTGCCAGAACCCTAATATTGCTAAGGGAGTAAGCTTACCTAGTGAAGTGTTTGTAAATGTCAACTAGCCAACAGATATTTGGAAGCCTATGAATGTTCAGCTTTCTAACATTTGATTAAAGTCATCTGGAATTAATGTTCTCCTCTTTCTCCTCTTCTTACTTCAAAAAAAAAAATTGTACAGAAGTTGATACAAAATGTATTAAGTAAAGCTGGTATTTAACCCTCTTGCATTGATGTAAGAATTACATGCACATAAAAGGGGGGCATTTTTACAGTACTCTGTACACTTGCTGTCAAGTTACTCTTTGATATATCTGCAATTTTCCAGTGAAACACATCTTATTTATCTTGGATTAGAAGCAAGCTCATGCATGTCTAGCAGGATTCATTTTTCACTAAAGAAGCACTATCCTGAAACAAATCATATGTCCCTCAAACCAAGTCTGCTTGTTTTCATTTTATTTTCTCAGCCTGATTAGTCAACATTTGTGAAAATGAGTAATTTGAAAGATGATACTGAAAACTGTATAGCATTGGCCCACCCCTCTCTCGGAAGAGGGGCTAATTTTCCTCTGAGGCCCCAGGACTGTGACATAGGGAAATGGAGAACGGGGAAGGGGACATATTAACTCTGGAAACCTCTACTCTGGAAATCATAAAATAAGCTGCTGGTCCATGGAATAAGAAAGCCAATAGATGGGACTCCTGGGTGGCTCAGTGGGTTAAGCCTCTGCCTTCAGCTTGGGTCATGATCTCAGGGTCCTGGGATCGAGTCCCCAGTCGGGCTCTCTGCACAGCAGGGAGTCTGCTTCCCCCCACCCTGCCACCTGCCTCCATTTCTGCCTACTTGTGATCTCTCTCTCTGTCAAATAAATAAATAAAATCTTGGGAAAAAAAAAAAGGGAGGAGGAAAAAAAGAAAGAAAGCCAATAGATACCCTGGGTGACCACCACTTTATAGGGTGCTTTGCTCTTCTCTGGGATCCATTTATCTTTTCTATTTTCTTTTGTTTCTCTTTCCAGGTTTGTTCTATCAAAACTGAATGTAAAAAATCTGGGTAATTCATCAACATCCTCTCACATTCAGTCATACACACACCCCCAATCCCACCATCTAACATTCATTTAGCAGGTATTTACGAAACCCCTTCTTTTTTTTTTTTTAATTTTTTTTTTTTAAGATTTTATTTATTTATTTGACAGAGAGAAATCACAAGTAGATGGAGAGGCAGGCAGAGAGAGAGAGAAAGGGAAGCAGGCCCCCTGCTGAGCAGAGAGCCCGATGCGGGACTCGATCCCAGGACCCTGAGATCATGACCTGAGCCGAAGGCAGCGGCCTAACCCACTGAGCCACCCAGGCGCCCCACGAAACCCCTTCTTGATACAAATCACTTCAGAGGGCCAACTGGACATAGAGCAATTAGCATAGCCCAGGACTACATTAGCATATGGCAGCCCTTAGCCTCTAACATTACAGAGTAACTTCTGTTTTCACGTCCTTGAGTACTCTATCCTTCCCAGGTCCAAAACTTTCCAGGTTTTTCTACCATCTTTCCCCCTTAAGCTTCTGCCTCCATTTTTCAATTTCTATCTGTTCTATAAAAATTCCCCTTCAAAAGAAAAACTAATCTTCCACTAAAAGTGGAATATTTTTTTAATTTTATTGGCTAATTACTTAAAGTTCAAACTCTTTAGCCCATACTTAAAATCCTGTATTTTCAAACTCTTACATATTCAGTTACTGATATTCAAAATGATCATACAGCTACAGGCTTGCAGATTATTCACTACAATTGACAGGATGAATATGTAAAATTCCAAGCATCTTAAAAAATAACTAGCTTACACTAGTTCCTTCAAAAAGCAATTAATAAAATGTATACTTTTAATAAATATTTCTGAATATCCATATATCAATAACCAAACTTGTTAGCTGGAAACATAGAAGAGATCAAAGATCTGGTCAACTGACCCAATGTATAATTTTGAAAATGTAAATTTAATTTGTTCCAGATAAATGACCTCTCAAAAAATAACCCATTAATAAAGGACGTTGTCAGGAAAGTAAAAGTTATTAGGGGACTTTAGGAGCCAAAACATATGTTTGATTTAAACCTAGGAGATACAGAATGATAAGAAGAAATCAGGTTGGAGCTAAATATCCATGAATATTAAGGTTATTCTCTATTGGTTTGGAGTGCTCATTTACACACCAATATGCAGCTTTAGGAATTTAGGGACTCATTAACTTTGCGAAACATGGAATTTAGCTTTTTTTTCCCCTTAAAAAGCTTTTTCCTTCTTTTAAGAAAAAAAAACTAATTATGTCTTTACTATTTTTATATCCAAGTACAGTCTTCTTATTACTCACTAAGGACAAATCTTTACCAATCACCCTTGCAGTCAAGGAAATAATTTCATTTAAACATCCCCCGAAAGCAATTATTTATGGGTTCCACAGAAACTGGGGTAAACTTTTTGTGGTCCCATTTATGTTGTGGATATTAGAGATCACTTATAAAATAATACAACTCATAGCTATTTGGTTACTACTTTAACAGAAAAATCAAGCAAAAGTAAGGCAATGATCCCAATCACATAACAGAAATACCTTGTTGTAATGTAACTGTAATTTTCAGTTGCTCTCAAAAGTGTTATTTTGATACTTAACAACATCACTGATTCGAGAGTTTCTACTTTCTCTGCATCATCAAAATTTTATGAACCAAAATTATCAACACAATTGGTTTTATTGAGAATTGCTTTGGTTGCTGTTCTCGTAAGATGTTCTCTGAACAGACTGTTTTAAATCTATGATAAATACTGTAATATATTGGAAGAAGTTCTTCTTGAGGCATTTTCTACTTGACACTGTGTGTCCTATCTTTCAGCAATGTACAGCAAGTTATTTTGCTGTAATTTCTGTAGCACAGTGGTCTCTGGGGTCTCCTTTAAAATCTCCAAGCTTCTCACATTTCACATTTCTCTAGAGCTGCGTTTCTCAACCTTTCTGGCAGTCCTGATGTCCAGCTGCATCTCAGACCAATTACATCAAAAACTCTAGGGGTGATTCACAGACCTGTACCCCTGGGGATAAAATATATGTTTATAAAAAATAAAAAATTAAAAAAAAAAAAAAAAAAAAACTCTAGGGGTGGAACCCTGACATCAGTAATTTTTAAAACTCCCGGGTGGTTCCAATGTGCAGTCATGGTTGAAAAAGACGATTTAGAGTGAGAAATGACCTCGGGCTATCCCACAACCTTTCTATTAATAGTCCAACATATTACAAGTGGCAAAATGGCATTGGTGAACGTTTATGGTGATATAATAGAGCCATTGGTTTTATTCCAATTCTGCTGAGGTATTTTTGTAAAACCTCTGTGTCTATGTTCCTGTAACTTGGAGTTTGAGCCATCAAATTCTGATAAGGAATCTGCTAAATTTAGACCAGAGCTGGAGCAAAATGGCAGCTCTTAGTAATATTCAGCCATTTAATTATTTCCCCCCCAAATCAATTTTGAACTAAAGTACCACTCTTAAATAATTAAAATTTTAGTAACTTTGAGGTAAGTAATAAGCTGCCAATGCCATTTATTTAGATCAATTTATTAATGCACAGAATTCCCAAGAACATCATTCCCATCAGTAGCTTCTTTATATGAATTTTTATATATTAAACTTTGTATGTTAAACTTATGATATCTAAAACTCCTTCATGATATATCATTAATGCTTTTAACTTTTTAGTCAGGAAAAACCTTTTTAATTGTTCATTCTAATGATTCAAAAGAAAATCATATTTTTGTTTTGAATGCACCTTAAAGTTCAGCTACAAGCTCTTTTAACTTATTTATTTTAAATTTGCTGCAGAGTTGATTTTTCAAACCTCTCGGTTCATTTTCAATAATCTCTCTCTCAGACCCAAACATGGTAGGGTCTTTCATTCATCAATAATAAGGAAGGTTTTTTTTTTTTTTTATAAGGTTTCACTCTATGTTTTATCCTTCCCACAGCCCTTTCAATAGGCAACAAGTTTATTTGATTTGGACAACCATTTGGTCATTTTCTTTAATGGGACCTAACACACTGTGACATTTGAAATTAAAAAAAAAAACACGAAACTTTCACTTGGAAATTTAAGTGACTATGGAATGCAATTTATAAGAATGTTATTATTAATGATGTAAACCCCACTGTTTTGGGGATTGCAGTGAATCTCATGACACTGAACAAGTACTATGACATTTACCCATTAATCAACTTAAGAAATTGATTTGAAGGGCACCTGGGTGGCTCAGTGGGTTAAGCCTCTGCTTTCAGCTCAGGTCATGATCTCAGGGTTCTGGGATCGGGTCCCACATCAGGCTCTCTGCTCAGCAGGGAGCCTGCTTCCCCCTCTCTCTCTGCCTGCCTCTCTGCCTACTTGTGATCGATCTCTCTGTGTCAAATAAATAAATAAAATCTTTAAAAAAAAAAAGAAATTGATTTGAAGAAAGAGCCTTTGGTCCCAGGTTGCTGGGAATTATAATGCAAATCTGGCATCTCCCACTTTGCCTGCCAATTCATGAAGTGGTAGCGTGGAGGGCAAATCTCACCTCTGATAGGCAGTCTTTCTGAATCTGCTTGCCCAAATCAAAGTGATCCACTCTCTGGCTGTTTCTCCTTCCTGTAAATACTTACATAATAGAGGTTCTACCACTTAATGACACATTTTCTCGACTTCCTCCCCATATCTCTCTGTGATAATTTGACCTGATTCATAACTGTATCTCTAGCAACTAGGGGCTCTCACCTGGTGTTCAATAAATGTTTGCTAAATGAAGGGTGAAGAATGTGTATTACATAGATTTAGCATTTGTTAAAATCCACCAAATTGCCTGTTTAAGATCTGTGCATTTCACTGCATGTAAATTGTACTTCAACTATAAAGAATAAAAGAAATCTTTTCATTCTCCTTGGAACACGATTTCAGAGTCAGAAGGCAAACCATTATGGAACTGGAGAGTTCCTCCTTCATCACAAATAGGTTAATATGCATCTTGATAATCCACATTGTTTTCTGGACTCGAAATTTTACTATTTTACAAAATCAACTCACCCACAAATTTGGATATTCAAATAATGTGCAAATACACACGTTAAATTCAAGAAAGATGTCTTAAATACTAACAGCTTCTTTGAAATAAATTGAAGTTTTTTATAGTAATCATTTTGTAGGATTACGCATATTTGGTTATTACTACACTAAAACATGACAACATCCTCTAATAGACAAACTTTACTGAAAAGAAACCCTGTCATATGCTTCTACAAATGTCTGAAAAATTTTAGAGTTATATATAAGTAACTGAATATAAAAATTGGATATGGACTAAACCAATGCAAATGAGCAGAGACATTATTTAGTCAGCTAGACCCACTAACAGGTCCTAAAAGTATATTATGTACAAATGAACACCTACTACTATATTATCAGTTATTTAGTCAACAGTTATTAATTCATAACAAAAATGCTCTACAGAATGACCAGAATATAAACCCCAATCAATAAACAAAAACAAAAACAAAACAAAACAAAAAAAAAACAATTCTTCCTTTCCTAATCATGTTAGCCTTCTTTCTTTGACTTCATCGCTTGATCTTTAGGAGATAAGAAAGCATGTAAAGTGAAAAAAAATTAAAATATAAAAACAGAAGCATGGCTTCACCAACATCAAAACTTGAAAACATGTTAAGACATAATGATAAATTCTTGCTGTTCCTAGCAACATAGAATACATACTAGCAATAAAAAAAGACCATGGAGTCTAGCATATCATTTGTTTGTTTAAGAGGAACTTTTCTCCTTAATGAAATATTATGCAACATGTCATATAAGCAAATTAAAAGAAGTAAATGACTAAACGTCGCTTTTCACTTTTAGTAATAAATCCTGAGGATAGCTATAGAAAACTGAGACCAGAAAAAAATGTAGACCTTACTGACACAGCAAAACTGTCCCATTCTCCAAGAAGGTATGACTGTCCTTTGGTCACAGAATTAGTTTACAGGGGAGCATACTGAATGGTTTTGCTTAAGTCGTATGCTTTTATCTAATTATAAAGAAAAATACAATTTCTAGATTATATTAAAACTATAGGAGTGATTATTAGCTTTAAAAATTTAATTTTGTGAATTGATTTTATTCCTTTAAATACAAATAGTCCTATTTTGCATTGCAGTTTGAATTTTTTTCCAACAAGTGCATAAAATTGTTGCATATGCAAATGTGCCGTACCTTTTAGTATTGCTTATGTACTTTGCAAATGAAGTGTCTAAAGCAAATTCTATAACTCAATTTCTAGTTTTGTTGTAAACCAAACACTACTTAATAGCTTAGCACACCTGATTTGACTTGGCATTTTCAAAACTGATTTATTGCACACTCTGAAAAGCCTGTTAGTTCTAATCTTGCAAATGCAATAGGTTCCTCTTGCCATGATAATTATTATGCAGCTGATAGGTATGTTATGTCTTCCCCCAGTTTATATAATTGTGATTTATCAGCCATTTCCAGGAGAAATCACATCTCCAAAGCAATAGGTTCCGCCATGTCCTATGGACTAAAGTGCTATGCATTATCTGAAAAGTAGCCTGCTTACAAAGAAGGACCAATAAGAACTTAGCCTGTTCCAAGCCCTGGAGTAATTCCTGGGGAGAAACTGAGATATCCTTTATGCTTTGCAGTAGGTCTGGTCAATGTCTTAGAATTCAAACACAATTAACCTAGAGTTTGCAGTTTGCTTCTACTGCTTTCAAATCACTGCAAGCAATAGGCTATACAGGTTTGACTTCTAAATATTTTTAAAATATGCCAAATAATTAAGTAGGGTTGGTGACAAGTTAAGGTATACTAAATTAATGATATAGCACAATTTTTCTTCTTTCTTCAATAATTTCCATTCTCAAATTGTAACTCATTCTTTTAAAATTGGCAATGGCAACCATATAAGCATTGTTTGTAATTATGTATGGATTTTTTAAATCCAAAGTTCAGTGACTTCTGTTCCTTCGTGATAAAATTGTATCGTTCTGACATCCTCAGTGGTTCCTTCATGACCATGTGAGAAAGTTATCCTTAGATAGAAGTCTCTTTTTCTGTATTATGAAGTAACAAAAAGAACTTTGAGAATTCTTTGTTATTGATGAGAAACCAAATTAAGATACAGTTATAGAGGCTCTGAAAAACACATCAAGATATTTTTTTTTTCTCTGAGTTTTCTCTCAAGTGACAAAAAGTAAACCAATGGAAAATCAAGTTAAAGAAAACCACAGTTCTTTATACTCCATGGTTAGGATGGCTAAAATTATTTTAATATTTACTTTAAATTTTAAAGATAGAATGACTTAGGTTTAACACAAAGGGCAACTACTATCACTACAACAACTACATTTCAATCAATAATTCATGTATTTATAAGTCCATAAATATCTATCAGTTCTTTCTTATTTTACTATTCGATTTTACTTTCTTATTTTACTATTCGATTTTTAATAAAGGGCAGTATATGATAGAATTGGAGAATATAAAATTGGAGAATTGAGACCTGAAAAATCATTCAAAAATTATTTTTTATGGGACCGCCTGGGTGGCTCAGTGGGTTAAGCCTCTGCCTTCAGCTCAGGTCATGGTCTCAGGGTCCTGCTCCGCATCGGGCTTTCTGCTCAGCAGGGACCCTGCTTCCCTTCCTCTCTCTCTCTCTCTCTCTGCCTGCCTCTCTGCCTACTTGTGATCTCTGTCTGTCAAATAAATAAGTAAAATCTTTAAAAAAATTATTTTTTGTGGATTGATCCATCAATCTATTAATCTATCAATCTATCAACCTATTCACTATCTACCTACAGCAAATATATTTATAATATTAAAATGATGAAATTCCCCCAAAAATGAAATCTAAGATAAATGTGAGAAATTCCTATGTGTAAAAGTGGGCACTATATTTAAATAAATCTTTATATCCTTAGGCAAAAGAGGGTAATGTATTTTATATATACTTTAGTAGTAAACAAATTTATAGTTAAGAAGACATTCATCCAAATATTATTTGTAACAATGAAAATATGAAAAAATCTTAACAATCTGTCATGGCTGCATAAATGGATGTATACCTTTTTAAATGAAAACTACAGTTTTTATAAAAGATATTATATACAGACATGGGAAAATCTCAACCATATACTATTGTGTGAATAAAGTTTCAAGCAAAAACATATGTGTATGTCCTTCTATATAAAATAATATTAGAGCATAGGCATTCAGAGAGATATGTCTATACATATGTCTTTAACTTAAAAACAATAGTTTGTCTTTGGGGACCTTGATTTGTACTGATGTTTCTTTTTAGCCAAAGTGGTAAAAGCACTGATGATCTTTCTGCAATGACTTTGAATCTCCCTGTTTACCCTCCTAATGTACCTCATTATTGAGACTATTTTTTGTGGTCTTTCATCTGAGGCATTTTAAGATGATATAAATGCAAACATATTCTGAGAAGTTATAGCCAAATAATAAGTAATCCTTGCATGATTACCCTTTACTTCTGAATAGTGAAAGAGTAGAATACAGTTTAGTAAAAAACACATGCACCAAAGGTCAAGTGTTCTTACATAATATATAAGGTTTTATGAGAAGGGAATAAAAAAAAATTCAGAGGTTCATGAACAAAAATGAAGAAGGGCTAGGTAATTAGAAAACATGATAGAGCACAAGACATTGCAAAGTCCCAGAGTCCAGAGTTTGCTAACTGGGATAACAGAAGCCCTGAACATTTGTTTCCATCCCTGAAGTGAAGAAAGAAAAAGAATCTAAAAACTCAACCTAGAATAAACTATGGACTTTTGGTGATAATGACATTTCAAAGTAAGCTCATCGATTGTAACATGTGTGCTATTTGGTGCTAGACGCTGATAGTGGAGAAGAGGGTATATGGAAACTCTCTGTACTTTCCACTCAATTTTTTTTTTCAGTGAACCTAAAACAGCTCTAAATAATGAAGTTTAAAAATTAAAACAAAAACAAAGAACCAAACAAAAACTAAAAGTCCTCTGCTAACTGCTGAAACCAATGTATTAAATGTCTTCTGGCCATCCCAAAGGACCCTAACCAAGATTCTCTTGTCACATGGAGGGATTGGTTCAAGAAGGGTGTAATGGAAACCATGAACTTCTTGACACCCAGACATGAAATCCCTTGGCATCATTTCTACTCCAATGGATTTGAAAAAGCCAGTCACAGAGCCAGCCCAGGTTCAGAGAAAGAAGCAATGAACTTCCCACCTCAGTGGGAAGTATGAGAAAGAACTGGTGGTCAACTTTAAATCAATCATGGGACAAGATCACAATAAGGCACTTGGAAAAAGCATCATTTTATATTAGGTAATTGAGGTTAATCAAATTAGGAACTGTTTTATTAGATTGGATCTAGCATTATACCTCTTCATTTGTGTTGGAAAGGGTATGAACTCAAGAACATTGTCATCATTTTAGAACAATAAAGTAACTAAATGGCCATATTTTATGTCTTAAAAACTACATAAATCATGGTAATGGAATAAAGAAACAAGCAAATGAAAATTAGCAACTCAAAATTCATGCATCATTCTAATTTAATTTGCATGGCATGGGACCACTAGCTTTTTTTAAAAAAATTAAACATATTGTTATACATCGAGGCACCTGGGTGGCTCGGTCGGTTAAGCATCTAACTCTTGATTTCAGCTCAGGTCATGATCTCAGGGTTGTGGGATGGAGAGACCTGCATCTGGGCTCTGTGCTCAGCAGGGAGCCTGCCTCGGATTCTCTTCCTCTCCCTCTGCCTCTCCACCCACCTATACACTCTCTCTCTCTAAAATAAATAAATATTTAAAAATATTATTATGTAGTTATATTAAAATATATTGCAGGAAACTTACAGATAAAGGATTGCAGAACAAATAATAAAGAGAGAAAGCAGAACACTACTGTAGTAAAGAGAATAATGTTTTCCCTCTCTCCACAGATTTCCATATTCGAATCCCCAAAACCCCAAGAGTATGTTACCTTACATGGCAAAAAGGGACTTTGCAGATGTGATTAAGAATTTTGAAGTGAGAACATGAACCTGGTTTATCTGCATGGGCCCAATGTAACCCTCCCCAAAACCCCGGCCATGGATCTTTATAAGTCGGGGGAGGAAAAAGGTAGGAGCCTAAGGGTCAGAGGAGTCGTGATGATGGAAGCAGAGTTGGCATTGTTGTGGTCAGGAACCAAGGAAAGTAGGCAGCTTCTAGAAGCTGGAAAAGGCTGCAACAGACAGCCTTGGTCCAGAGAGTCTGTAGTCCCTTGAGACAACAGAAGGAACACAACCTGGAATGGTAATCCCAAAAGACTTATTTCAGATTTCTGGCCTCCAGAACGGTCATACTACGTGAAGCTACTAGATTTGCCCTTATTTGGTGCAGCAGCAGTAGAAAGCTTGTAAAACTATCAAAAAATTTAAAACAGAAGTTATAATTGTTTCCCTTAAATGACAACTAACAACCAATAAGTCATTTAGAAAAATTTAAAAACTAATATTGATGGTACAGTGCTTAACTACGTTGGTGTTATCTGATGAAGTCATCTAGGATTTAGGAACTGATTTTTAAGTAATAAAGTTGGTTGAAGGCATGTAAAATATGCTTTAGAAAAGATGTGTCCAAAATACATAATTTCCTTCTGGAGCATTTTATTAAATCAACTTTCACATTTTGGAAACACACATACTCAATGGTAAATTAAATATAACCTGTGTCCAAGTATACCTATGTATAAATAAATACATTTTAAATAAATCAAACCTGAATAAAATAAAATGTGTATTCTAACCTATGCATTAAGACAAGGAAGAAATTTCCTTGTTTGTGAGTTTGTGAGTTCAGCGTTCTCTCCCATCTGATAGTTGGCAACTTCTAATTTGTGGGGTGTGTGTGTGTGTGTGTGTGTGTGTGTGCGCGTGCGCACGCGCATGCCTGTTAACACACTCTCTCTGTTCTCCTAAATAACTGGTATGCAGAAGAGAATTTAGGGAAGGAATGGGAAGGAAGAAAAGCATTTCTTTGTAGATCTATGGAATTAACTTACCATTAAAAAAAAAATGTGAGTGCTCACTTCCGCAGCACATATACTAAAATTGGAACGACACAGAGGTTAGCATGAACCCTGCACAAGAAATTTGACATGCAAATATGTGAGGCATTCCACCGTTTAGAAAAAAAAGAAAGTAAAACGTGAATTGAACATGTCATAATTTTACCATCTTCATTTATGGGAAACCTAAATACATTTCATTTCATTACAATGAAATGGAGAAAGAACAAATATGCATAGCCAAGAAATGTGAGACCTAATCAGTTTCTATCATAAACTAACTGGCCATCACTGGGTCTATTTCTACACATGATAAAACAGAATGCCTCGTATGCCCAATGTCATCAGCCTGCCACTGTTCTGTTTCCCGTCTTAATTAGAATGGGAGCTCCAATATTAACGCATTTTCAATTTATGCTAATGAACAAGGTCACTTTCCTCCGGAAAGCCTGTTTAATTCTCTACAGTTTACAGAAGCAAATCAAACTTGTTAACTCATCTTTAGAAATTCCTTCCTGTCTTACCTTGTATTTCCAATTTTCCAAATATTTCTGTGAAGAGCAAAAAGGCACAGCCAGGAACCATGTTCATAGTATCCTCTACACCTCTTGGCCTGGCCCACCTCATCCACTTCGGCCCAAGCCTCTTTGGTAAAGGGTTCAGAGGATACAGGTATAAAATCTGGATGTTCCCCAGATCCCATAAACCTTAACTGCTGTTGGGGCATGTCTGAGGATGTAGATTAATTAGGGGGTTATGCCGCCTGGGCTCTGTTTGTAGATGTGTACCAGCCATGACTTCAGGGTTCAATGTATGAACCCTGGCGAGTCTTGCTTTCCTGATCTGTAAAGGTAGGAGAGTGTTGGCAGCATTTATCCCATGTGGACCCTGTGTAGACAGAGGAACACAGTGTTTGTAGGGTACTTGACACAGTCTTCAGACACGAGGGCACTTACATATCAGCAGGTCCCACAGTTATTTGAAAAAGAATGGTTTGTAAAAAGGGAGCTATAATCCCCAAGGAGATGTAAGAGGGTCTTTGTTCTTCTAACAGAAAAGAGGTATATTAGCAGGCCAAGTAAAAACTCTAGGAAAATACAGCTTACTTATGCCAAGTTACTTTAGCATAGGCCATAAAGAGTTTCTCTTTGGTTTTAGATGTACTTGCAGAACCACAAGAACTAGAGGTGAGAAGGATAAATTCTTTCTAGCCTTCCCAAGTTGGATGTACCTGTGTGCTACCTGAGCTCTCTCTGAGCCAGTTGTAACACCTACTGGTTGTCTCATTAACTAATGAGTTGATAGAATCTTTGACACACATTCATCTACAGGAAAAAAAAAAAAGAGAGAGAGAGAGAGAGAGAGAGAGTGGGAACGGAAACAGAGGCGCCTATTCTACCACAGCTCCAGGGTAGGACTTAAGCCTGCGTTAGGGAAGTCTGGCCATCCCAGTGATTTGTAGGAGAGACCAAGTGAGTGATAAAGGGAAGAGGGCATGATGCTCCTGTGGGTTGTGTCACAGAAGAAAGGAGATGTCCCCTGATTCTGCAAAGGGAGATGTAACCTGGGGGGAACTGTTCTTCATTTATGGCCATGGTGTCAGCACCTACTTGATGAAGCACAGCCTGGTGTCTTGCTCTGCTCCCTTGCCTCCCTTCTCAATACTCAGTCAGTCTCCGCCAGACCTGAGCCTTCTGGATGCCCAATTGTGAGCAAATGTTTTCTGGTTTTTTTTTTTTTTTTTGAAGATTTTATTTATTTATTTGACAGACAGAGATCACAAGTAGGCAGAGAGGCAGGCAGAGAGAGAGGAGGAAGCAGGCTCCCCGCTGAGCAGAGAGTCTGATGCAGGGCTTGATCCCAGGACCCTGAGATCATGACCTGGGCCAAAGGCAGAGGCTTAATCCACTGAGCCACCCAGGTGCCCCTGTGAGCAGATGTTCTAACACACAAATAGAGTATTTATGAGTATACACGGGTAAGCTGAAAGCAAACAAACATTCACATTTTAGCAAAACACAATGCCTCCCTCCATCTCCTACGAGGGAGTGAGGACTTTATCACAAATGTGGACCATGACCCGGCGAGATCCCAATGATCTCCTATGGCCATCGGCTGCGCGTCCCCTTTCCAGCCACAGCGAGGTGCTTGCCATCATCAAGCTGGATGTGCTCCTGCCTCAGAACCTTTGCAATTCCTTCTGCTTGAGATGCTGGTCTCTTAGACAGTGTATGGCTAACTTCTTCAAATACCGCTATCTCAGGAAGGCTTCTCCTGAGCACCCCGTATAAAACTGGGACCTCTAGCTTCCTTGAGCCTCCATATTTTTTAGCCTGAAATACAGGCCATTTTTATATGCAATAGATAAGCTGCCTTTCTCTCTCCAAAGGCTGAGGCATGTGTTTTCTGTTGATTAAACCGAGAACACAGCATGGCACATTGTAGGTATACATAACGTCTTTGTGAAATGAGTATATGTTGAATGAGTTAGCGTTCGGGATGTTTTTTGGTCAACCAGAAAAAGTCTAAATAACATTCATTTCAAAATTGTTCAGTGCAACAGGGAAGCAAGAAGTAAATTTTGTTGTCCATATTAAACTACTTAAAATATTTAAATTTTTGGTGTCTCAAGGAATTTCCTTCGGCTTTATGGAAAATTCACAAATCCAGAATATTCTGTGACTTCACCAACCAAAATAAGGCTCATTCAATTCTGTCTACATATATTAATCTAGAGATAAAATTTGCATCTTTACTTTTGCTACAAATGTCTAAATGACTACTTTTGAACCTCAGGATTTTAAAAATATAAACCTTTTAATAATCAATTACCGCATCCAATTAGTTCTCAATCATTGAAATATACATTTGGGACTAGGGCTCATTTCAAATCTCAAAATATAAAGTCACTTAATTCAGAACTCCATCTGTGCCCCAGTCTCTGGAGTCTGACAAACAGTCTCCAAATTGTCTTCTGAGTTTTCATCAAAACAAGACACCAGTTTGGAATCTATTTTAACATGACTTGCACTATTTGGGGACTCACATTGCATCTGCTTTGATTTTTCTCTAATGAAAGTTCCTAGTTGTTCTGTGTCAGAAAGGATGTAAGTATTCCCTAGAAACAGCGCTGTTATTTAGAATGCAACAATAGAGAAAATCGAAGCCCCGGATCTTATATTTCCTATTCATAAAATTGTAATTGGCCTTTTTATGTCTGTGCTACCCTTGAGACACAGGGAATTAATTTTATGTCCATGATCATATATAGGATACCCATAAAACTCAGAATAGTTCAAATTCTCACCTCCCAAAAAGAATTAGAAATAAAAGCAAAGCATATTTTCTTTAATCTTGGGGATTCTGTATAGTTTAATGTGAGCTCTTGAGATGATATTAAATTGCAGTTATTGTAAATAATGGGCAAAGGAAGAACTATGGTACAATGTTTGCAATAGCATTGTAAATAGAGAACAAATACCCCCCACCCAAATTTACATTTCACTTGCAGGATGAAGCAAACTCCTTGCAGATATGAAATGTTTATACTCTCCTTTGTCATAGTTGCTACAAGTACAAACTTTGTTAGCTCACTCCGTTCAAAGACTGGTTTCACTCCTCATATGACCTAGGTACAGCTTAAAATTGCTAATATACAGCAGACCTCATTTTGCCATATCAATAGAGATTAAAACCCCTACATTAAAACTTGGGGAAGGGTGAGCCCTAAGCTAATTAATATACATAAAATACCAGCATGATTTCTGATTCACAGTAAACGCTCAATAAATTGACTCCAAGCGAAGGCCAATCAGACAGAATAAACCCAATAGTATTAGCTCACAAAGAGGTGACAGTTCTAGGGGCAGAAAATTGCCTTATCATTTGTCAGAACAAAAAAAAAACAAAAACAAGTTTTTCTTATTGATACAGATTAATGCAGAGTAATATAATTTGTATATATTTCCAGATATGCTGCATCAATTTTTTTTTTTTTTAGAAATAAGATTACAACAATCCGAATAACATCTCAAAAAACAAAAAGGAAGAAAGAGGGGACAATAAAGAACCAAATAAGAAAGAAGAGAAAGAAAAGGAAAGAGAGAGAGAGAGAGAGGGCGGAGAAGAAAGGAGAGGGGGAGAGAGGGAGGGAGAGAGAAGGAATAGAACAGGTGCAGGAGCTCTGTTAAACCAGCCCTAGCAGGAATCTTCTCTTTGCACATCTCCCTTTTTATATGTGTGGTCTGGAGGAGAGCAGTCTTGGAGGTGTGGAACACACCTTCTTCAAGTGCTCTTTTTGTTAATTTCTATGCAACAGGGGCTTGCTCTATCCATCTGTCTATCTATCTCTATCTATCTTTTACCTTCACTCTGTAGTCCTGATGCTAACCAAGGCTGAAATGAAAAGATTCCATCCTAACGATTTGTTCCACGTCATTAGCCTAAGAGGCTGAAGTCACTAGCGCAAAAGTCGCTTTCCATCTTTCCATGTCTCAACAATCTCTATGGAGCTTAAGAACCATGGTGCAGGGGCGCCTGGGTGGCTCAGTGGGTTAAGCCACTGCCTTCGGCTCAGGTCATGATCTCAGGTCCCTGCTCAGCAGGGAGCCTGCTTCCTCCTCTCTCTCTGCCTGCCTCTCTGCCTACTTGTGATCTCTTTCTGTCAAATAAATAAATAAAATCTTTAAAAAAAAAAAAAAAAAAGAACCATGGTGCAACGGAATGATGTTGTTCAAAGTGTGGCCTCCAGAAGGGCAGGCTGGGGATCACCAGGGACCTGGTTAGAAATGGGGACTCCCAGTCCAACCTCCAGCAAGTGCTGAAGCCGAATCTGCACTCTACTAAGTTTCCTAGGAGATTTATAGGCGTATTAAAGTTTGAGAAGAATGGTAATAAAGGATTATTAATAATGATGCCTTTAATTCCACAACTGTGCTCCTTAAAAAAATTAGTATCTTCCAAAATGTTCTCTACAAAAATGAGTTCTATAATCAAATGTATTTTAAAAATACGAAATTAAATCAAGTTAAGCTAATTTCCTTTCGGCGACTTCTTGGAGCCACTATTATCCTCTAACACGTGCAGTAAAAATGGCATGTGCGGGATTTCTTCAAGCTATTTGACCATGAAGCCATGTTTTCTTTGTGTGATCCTTTAAATATTTCTAAAAACACTGGGTTTTGAATAGCAAAGCTTGGAAAAAGATGTCCTAATTTTTGTAGAAGTGGTCAAGTCATATTTCACAAACTCCACTGCAAACATTAGGAAAAATATTTGTTTGAGATTTAAAATTAAATATTGGAAAAATTATTTGTGTAACATATCTAATTCTCTGAATGTTAAACTGGAAAACAGGCAATGTTTGCCTCTGCCTCCTCACTGCCATCACCATGCCTGTTACCCCCTTCTTCTGCCTTTTGGACTCAGGGGCGTGGCACTGACTCAACTGAATCTCAACAATTTTTGCTTTGTTCAGTCTCAAGAGTTCTCTCCCTCCTCTTGCCCCTTATCAAAATAAGAGTCTTCATCATGTTCCTCCTAAAGTAGACACCACCATAAAAGCAATCTGTTAAAGCCATCCTCTGATAACTAATACCTGAAATCGTCTAAATATGCTATTTCTTTTAGTTAGTTAGTTTGTTTTTTAACAGAGAAGATCTAGGCTTTAAATTACCTTTTCCCAATGCCAAAAAAATAAAAAATAAAAAAAGTTGTATTTGTTGCTATAATTCAAAATCCTCCCTGTGAATATCACACACATGGACTCTGATATCCAGACAGCTGGAATTAACAACAGTCAGGTACAAAGAACTCACCGAACTTGCAAACATAAACACATTAGCTCCTCATTTCCTATTGTAATCTTACTTTCAACAGGGGCCCCATGTTTCTTTCTCACTTACTTTATTATTTAAAAGCTTTTGTAATGTTTTTCTATCATTTTCCATGTTCCAGGAAGACAGGTGTTATGACATAAAGTTTCATGGCCAGCTTTCTCTACTTTCCACTTAGAACTTATCAGAGATAATGCATACCAAAAAATGCAAGCTAATACTGAATTTCTTTTCAAATTCTTTCAGACTTAATATTTTCTGGCTGAAAAAAAATACTTTTTAGACCCTCTTTTCTCTTCATTTCTATCATAAAAATGGAGGCTGGCTGCTCTTTTTATAGATTTTTTTGGTCATAATGAAATAAAGGTAATTAAGATTTCAATCTAGTTTTATCTAGCACCAGAAATTATCTCATTACATTCAATATTGCCTTTAGAGGCAATTCATGGTTAAAACACTACAGAATGTCATTTTATGTAATATCAGTAGTTTCACTCATTTTGGATTATGTCCCTACCCAGCATTTCATAAAGGAACCATTAATCATCATTACAGTTAATTCCCCCAAGAAAACAACTAAGCAGAATTGAGAATATGAAAAAAGCTCAATGGTACATAAACACCTATAATTCCTGCTTCCCTTGTGGCTTTTTATTTGGAGCTGAGATTTTAAAGCAAGGCTAGTTTACTCTTTTCCCATCCTTATTTATTCAACAAATATTCATTTAATGCATATTAAATGTTAGGCTCTATTCCAGACTGTGGGGATTTAGGAAAAATTTTTAAAAATAAACATATATTATAAGGTCAGGAAATGATAAACGCTAAAAGGAAAATTAAAGTCATTTAAACAAACAGAAAATGACTTGGGTATAGGAGCAGAGGGTTATCTTCCTGGACCATGAAAATTAATAGAAAATAAATAATATGTAGATCTATACAGATATAAATATATAGATATATACAGGTATATTTGGTCAGCTACATATTAAGTATATATTTTTGATCAGATTATTCCAGTTAGACTGTCAATTTAGGTAAAAATCATGGCTCTGTTTCAGCTGTTTTCAAATGTTTATCAGTGAGGTATGCTTCTATGAATTTTTTATATGGCCCCTATTTTTGAGGCTATACCAAAACTTCTCTTGAAATTTGCTAAAAATTTGCATAGCTATTTTCATTTGACATGATAAGAGAAGCAAAAAGAAACTTTATCTTAGTCATATAGAAAGAAATCTATTCCAACTGAACTGTATTTCAATTGAAAGTCTAGATTATGTTAACAATTATCATGATGTTATTTTGTGTTATCTTTTTAAGGAAAAAAAATTTAATGACCCTCAGAAATATATGGTGGGATTCTTTTTGTCATTTATTTTGTCAATATAGTCACCAAACCACTGATCAACTGAATAATGAAACTGAGAAAAAAACAAAACAAAACATTATGAGCTGATTTATATCAGAGGAAAAATACTTGATTTAACTGCATGGAAAAAATTTTAATCACTTTTTCAGGCAAATATTATATTGCCAGATCAAGTTTTTTAAAGTCAACATGAGAAAGATCATGGATTATTGTTTTAAGAATCGGTAAAGTCATTGTATAAAACAGAAACCCTTCTAAGTAAAAAAACACTATATGTTTTCAAAACTTACACCAAATGTACTAGCAATGGACGTGTTGGCCTTCTAGAGAGATACACATGTAGACAATTCGAGCATGTAAGGAGCCTTTTTGCCCTCTTGGCTGACTTTTAATACTGTCTTCTGGAACCATGACTTCCAACCTCTTTGTATTTTAACTCCTGTTTGATGGGATGTATCAAAAGATTTCTATAAACATCTAAGACTCTATCACAGTTTAGTCAAGCCTCAATTTTGAATATACAGTTAATATAATCAAATAGCACAGTTATAACAAAATATATCTTATTTACAATAATATGTGCATGATAAATAATAGTATATTATGACTATAATCAGAGTATATAAATATTATTATACAAATCATCCCATCTGATACTACACAGAGCAAAGGAGCCTTCCTTGCTGAACCCTGCTGAACCCTGCCCACACTGGAGACTTGGGGCACCCTGCCTGGATCCTGGTTGATATTTTTAGCTATACATCCCCTCAACCAATTTTCACCAAAACCACCAGGAGGAGGAACACCCAAAAGGGTAAAAATTCAGAGATTGTGGCTTCTGCCACAGAACTATTGGATATGGACATAAACAGAATGTTAGAAAGGGAATTCAGGGTAACAATTCTCCAGGCAATGGCTAGGTTGGAGAAGACTATTAGTGGCAACATAGAGTGTCTAAGGGTGGAAGTGAGGGCTGATCTGGCAGTACTAAAAAATGCTATCAATGAGACCCAATCTAAAATCTAATCTAAATACTCTAACAGCTAGGGTAACAGAGGCAGAAGATAGAATTAGTGATCCAGAAGACAAACTGATAGAAAACAAGGATCAGGAGTAGCCATGAAAACAGAATTAGGAAAATAAATGACACCATGAAATGTTCCAACATCAGAATTACTGGGCTCCCTGAGGATCCAGAGAGAAGACTAGAAGATATAGTTGAATAAATTCTGGATGAAAATTTCCCTAATCTGGGGAATGGAACAAGTGCTCATGTCCTAGAAGCAGAAAGGACAACCTCAAGATCAATGAGTCTAGAAAGATCTACAAACACACACACACACACACACACACACACACACACACACAAATGACCTCCAGACACTTAATTGCAATATTTATGAATCATAATTTCAGACAGGAGGTCTTAAGGGTAGCTAGTGGGAAGAGATTCCTTATGTACAGAGGAAGGACCATCAGAGTAACATCAGACCTGTCCACAGAAACCTGGAAAACCAGAATGGACTGGCAACACATATTCAGGGCACTAAATGAGAAGATCATGAAACCAAGAATACCTTATCCATCAAGGCTGACATGCCAAATTGGATGGAGAGATAAAGAGCTTCCAAGACTGGCAAGGTTTAAAAAAGTATGTGACCACCAAGATGGCATTACAAGAAATATTAAAGGGGGTTCTATAAAAGAAGAAAGAACCCAAGAGTGACACAGAATAGAAATTTACAGACAATCTATAGAAATAAGGACTTTACAGGCAACATGATGTCAATAAAAGCTTATCTTTCAGTAATCACTCTCAACATGAAAGACCTAAATGCTCCCATAAAATGGCACAGGGTTGCAGACTGGATAAAATGACAGAACCCATCCATATCCTGTCTACAAGAGACACATTTGTAACCTAAAGATACATCCAGACTGAAAATGAAGGAATGGAAAACCATGTTTCATGCCAACAGGCCTCAAAAGAAAGGTCGGGTAACGATTCTTATATCAGATAAATTAGATTTTCAGCTAAAAGTGTCCATCCAGAAGATCTAATTCTTGTAAATATTTATGCTCCCAATATGGGAGCAGCCAAGTACATTAGCCAACTGTTAATCAAAATAAAGAGTCATATTGATATGAATACATTAATTGTAGGGGATCTTTACTTGCCACTCTCGTAATAGATCGTCTAAACAGAAAATCAACAAAGACACAATAGCTTTGAATGACACATTGGGCCAGATGGACCTCATAGATCTATACAGAACACTCCACCTTAAAACAACAGAACACTCATTCTTCTTGAGTGCACATGGAACTTTCTCCAGAATAGACCACATACTGGGTCACAAATCAGGACCCAAATGATACCAAAAGATTGAGATTATTCCTTGCATATTCTCAGACCACAAGGCTTTGACACTAGAACTCAACCACAAGAAAAAGTTTGGAAGGAATTCAAACACTTGGAAGCTATAGACCATCCTGCTCAAGAATGTTTGAGGGGCACCTGGGTGGCTCAGGGGGTTAGAGCTTCTGTCTTCAGCTCAGGTCATGATCTCAGGGTCCTAGGATGGAGTCCACATCGGGCTCCCTGCTCAGTAGGGGGCCTGCTTCCTGTTCTCTCCCTGCCTGCCTCTCTGCCTCCTTGTGATGGCAAAAGTGGTCCTAAGGGGGAATACATAACCATCCAAGCCTCACTCGAAAAAATTGAAAAATCCCAGGGGCACCTGGGTGGCTCAGTGGTTTAAAGCCTCTGTCTTCGGCTCAGGTCATGATCCCAGGGTCCTGGGATCGAGCCCAGCATTGGGCTCTCTGCTCAGTGGGGAGCCTGCTTCCTCCTCTCTCTCTGCCTGCCTCTCTGCCTACTTGTGATATCTGTCTGTCAAATAAATAAATAAAATCTTTAAAAAAAATTGAAAAATCCCAAATATACCGGGTCTCTTTACACCTCACAGAACTGGAAAATCAACAACAAATTAAGCCAAGCCCATGCACAAGAAGATAAATAATCAAGATTAGAGCAGAGATCAATGAGTTAAAAACTAGAGATAAAGTAGAACACATCAACAAAACTAGAAGCTGGTTCTTTGAAAGAATCAATAAGATCGATAAACCACTGGCCAAAAGAAAAGAGAGAGGACCCAAATTCATAGAATTACGAATGAAAAGGGAGAGATCACAACTAACACCAAGGAAATAGAAACAATCATCAGAAATTATTATCAACAGTTATATGCCAATAAGTTAAGCAACCTAGAAGAAACGGATACATTCCTGGAAACCTATAAACTTCCAAGACTGAAACAGGAAGAAACTGGCAACCTGATTAGTAACAAGATTGAAGGAGTGATCAAAAACCTCCCAAAATACAAGAGCCCAGGACCTGACGGATTCCCTACGGAATTCTACCAAAAATTCAACCTGTTCTCCTGAAGCTGTTTCAAAAAATAGAAACAGAAGGAAAACTTCCAGACTCTTTCTATGAAGCCAGCATTACCTTGGTCCTCAAACCAATATCCCTGATGAATACAGATGCCAAGATTTTCAACAAGATCCTAGTTAATAGGATTCAACAGTACATTAAAAAGATTATCCACCATGATCTGGGGGATTTATCCCTGAGATGCAAGGGTGGCTCAACATTTGCAAATCAATCAATGTGATAGAACAAATCAGTAAGAGAAGAGAGAAGAACTAGATGGTCCTCTCGATTGATGCAGAAAAGTCATTTGACAAAATATAGCATCCGTTCCTGATTAAAACTCTTCAGAGTATAGGGGTAGAAAGAACATTCCTCAACTTCATAAAATCTATCCATGAAAAACCCATACCAAATATCTTCCTCAGTGGGGAAAAGCTGACAGACTTCCCATTGAGATCAGGAACAGGACAAGATCACTGCTCTTGTTCTACATAGTACTAGAAGTCCTAGCAACAGCAATCAGACAACAAAAAGAAATAAAATGTATTCAAATTGGCAATGAAGAAGTCAAACTCTCTCTCTTCACAGATGACATGATACTTTATATGGAAAACCCAAAAGACACCACCCCCAAACTACTAGAACTCATACAGAGATTCAGTAATGTGGCAGGATACAAAATCAGTGCACAGAAATCAGTTTGTTTTCTTATACACTAACAATGAAAATATAGAAAGGGAAATGAGAGAATCTATTCCATTTACTATAGCACCAAGAACCATAAGATAACCTGGGAATAAACCTAACCGAAGAGGTAAAGGATCTGTACTCAAGGAACTACAGAACATTCATGAAAGAAACTGAAAAGACACAAAAAGATGGAAAAACATTCCATGCTCATGGATCAGAAGAATAAACATTGTTAAAATGTCTATACTGCCCAGAGCAATCTATACTTTCAATGCCATCACAATCAAAATTCCACTGGCATTTTTCAAAGTGCTGGAACAATCTTTAAATTTGTATGGAACCAGAAAAACTCTGAATTGCTATCAAAATTTTGAAAAAGAAAAACAAAGCTGGGGGCATCACATAGCCTGATTTCAACCTTTACTACAAAGCTGTGATCACCAAGACAGCATGGTACTGGCACACACACACAAAAAAAACCCACATAGACCAGTGGAACAGAGTAGAGAGTCCAGATAGGGACCCTCAATTCTATGGTCAAATAATCTTTGACAAAGCAGGAAAAAATATACAGTGGAAAAAATACAGTCTTCAATAAATGGTGCTGGGAAAATTGGACAGCTATGTACAGAAGAATATACATTCTTGATACAATTCTCTTACACCATACACAATGAAATGGATAAAAGACCTCAACGGGAGGCAGGAATTTATCAAAATCCTAGAGGACAACATAGGCAGTAACCTCTTTGACATCTGCCACAGCAAATTCTTTCAAGACACATCTCCAAAGGCAGAGGAAACAAAAGCAAAAATGAACTTTTAGGTCTTTATCAAGATAAAAGCTTCTTTACAGTGAAGGAAACAGTCAACGAAACAAAGAGGCAATCCTCTTCGGGTTTGGGAGAAGATATTCGCAAATGACACTACAGACAAAGGGATGATATCCAAGATCTATATATAAGATCTATAAATAACTCATCAAATTCAACACACACAAAAGAGATAATCATATCAAAAAAAGGGAAGAAGACATGAACAAATACTTCTCCAAAGAAAACATACAAATGGCTAACAGACACATGAAAAAATGTTCATCATTAGCCATCAGGGAGATTGAAATCAAAACCCACATCCGGATACCAACTTACACCAGTTAGAATGGCCCAAATTAACATGACAGGAAACAACAAGTGTGGAGAAAAAGGAACCCTCTTGCACTGTAGGTGGATGCAAGCTAGTGCAGCCACTTTGGAAAACAGTGTGGAGATTCCTTAAGAATTAAAAATAGAGCTACCCTATGACCCTGCAATTGCACTACTGGGTATTTACCCCAAAGATACAGATGTAGTGAAAAGAAGGTCCATCTGTACCCCAATGTTCATAGCAGCAATGGCCACAATCACCAAACTGTGGAAAGAACCAAGATGCCCTTCAACAGACGAATGGATGAAGAAGATATGGTCCATATATACAACGGAATATTACACCTCCATCAGAAAAGAGGAATACCCAAATTTTGGATCAACATGGACAGGACTGGAAGAGATTATGCCGAGTGAAATAAGTCAAGCAGAGGTTTCACTTACTTGTGGAGCATAAGGAATAACATGGAGGACATTACGAGAAGGAAAGGAAACGTGATTTGAGGAAATCGGAGGGAGAGACGAAACTGGAGAGACTGTGGACTCTGAGAAACAAACTGAGGGTTTTGGAAGGGAGCAGGGGGGGCGGGGGGTGCTGGGTGAGCCAGGTGGTGGGTATTAAGGAGGGCACATGTTGCATGGAGCTCTGAGTGTAGTGTATAAACAATGAATCTTGGAACACTGAAAAAATAAAATTAAACTTAAAAATATTATTAAATACTACAAATAAAATATTATATAGTATATATAATTCAGCAACAAAAACCCTGTCAGATGTGTTATGATTATTTCAATTTAACTTATGAGGAAAATAAGGCTGAATCTTGATCATTTGGCTCCATCTCCCCACTTTCGTGGTACAATGTTATCCATTAGCTAAGGTCTTTACTATATTCATCTGGGTTTCTGAGAAATAAATTGAGTTATAACTCAATTAATGTTCCTAAGAAAATATCATTCTATCACATTTTCTGTGAAAAATAAAAGCAGAAAGAAAAGCGCAGTACCATTTTAGACATTTGTTTTAAAATCCCTTTGTGAGCATACAGATAGATACAGATCTCTAGCTATGTAATATACATGACTCTACAGATCTAATTCTGTATCTTTTTCAACTGTAGTTCGGATTTATGTATCAGACTTCCTTCACGCCTTGCTTTGTTTCCAGTAGGATGCCATCACACTCTTCCTTCTATCATATCACTGCGTTTCAAACTTAAAGCTCACTGAGCGACTCAGAACATTTATCTGAACCCTTGACTTCTGGCCATGTCACTGATTACTCTTAATAACTGGCTTCAGGATCTTGGTCAAATCACTCAACCTCTTTATGTCTCAGTTTCCTGCCCACCGAAGAACTTAAATTAGCAAATTCTATTGTAGTTTCAAAATTCCATGATTCAAAAGTTGATCTTGATTATTTACTATGTACCACTAGCACACTGTGTTCAATATTGAGAGGAGTCTTTTAAAAAAAAAAAAAAAACCTCAATATCACAATACCCTATCCCTTAATGTTTACTGAACAAATGTTAACTAAAAACGAGAGCTACTGGTTAAAATATGGGTGAAAGGATTTAAAATACGACTACTGGAGAAAATATCTGTATATACAAACAAGCATTTTATTGACTCCGTGGCTTTATAAAAGTTGGAAGACACTGGAACAACAATAATAATACAAGTCATTGCATCATGTGTCACAAAATATATGGAAGATATAATACTCTCCTGACTATGGTAGCAAATAAGAGAAAACCATGTAAGAGGCAAAGAGAAAGTAAAAAAAAAAAAAAAAAGAAAGAAAGAAAAAGAAAAGAGAAAAAAGTACAATTGAAGAAGAAATCCATCATTATTTTAAGATTTAAGATTTCATGATCAGCAACCTGATGACGGCTGACAATGTTTTTATGCTCTCCTGAGGATTCAGATAAGACACAATTTAATTAATATTGTTTTTAGGGTATATTCTGCTATAAAAGAAGAAAATGATTCAGGATTATCTGAACTAATTTTGCTGTAACTGTGTAGTTGTTAGCATAGGTTTATTTTCCTTCTCTTCATTCTGGGTTCATGTCAAATCAAACTAAATGGAACCAAGAAAAGGAAAAAGAATCTATGGTATCACTGTGGGTTCTTATTTGGAAATTAAATCCTTTTTGCACTAAGGAGGTAAATGTAAAGTCACTTAACTCCATTGCTTTAATGAGGTAAGAACAGACCTCATAAGCACCTTTGAAAATTACTCCTCATTGTTTTATAAAAACATCAGTGATTTAAAAACATTAAGTGAGCATCTAACAGGCATTTCAGGAAATCAGTGCAAAAATATACACACAGAGTTATTAAAATGACAGCAGTCTTCTTGCTGTTATGGGCAGCTTAGAGGTAGTACCAAAGTGTATTTTTTTCTTACTTTGTAATGGTGAAAAATCCTATCTCCCTTAAATCTGTGGTGTTTTGTTTTTTGTTTTTTGGGTTTTTTTTGCAAGTATTTGGGACGCATAACATCTTTACATTTGAAGCATTTTTTATAAAATGCATAACTGTGTGACTAATCAGCAGAATTAACTGGAAGGACTCAAAAAACTTTTAGGGTGGGAGTTGCTGCCTCCTCCTTGGCACTCAGTAGCTTCGTCCTTTGGTAGGAGAGATCTGATCGGGGAAATGGGAGAAAGTCTGGTATCTGTTTCCTCAAGAGCTTGGATTGGGACGGTTAATAACCTAAACTTAGATGCTCATGTGTTGTTTCTCCTTCTTGGTCAATCTACCCCTCTAGAACCCTGGTTTTAGAAACTATCTGTCTGTGAGTCCTATGCATTCTGCTGGCCAATCTTGCATTTCCCATGCAGTAAACCAAAAAGAACAATCTATGCCTTCTGCAGTAAAGTTTTCAGTTATTCAGCTGCTCTCTTGGTAATATTTTTGTACAAATTCTATGGAGGGAAGAAGAAAAAGGAAAAAACGATTTGGTTGGAAGCCCAAGCTCTATTTTCTAAACCAGCTCTGCATCTATGATAAAGCAGACAATTTCCTCTTTCTAACTCCTGTTATTTATTTCCAGAAAGGTTCCAAATCATGAGGGAATGACATAGGGTGGTTAGTTAACCAAACCAAATACTGTGAGTGATGCTTGTGGTCATACTAAAATTGCTCTCATTCACCCCTTCAAGTTGAGAAAACCTAGAGCTTTCATTTCTGCTAGAAACAGATATCTTGAAAGGTTTTCTTTCTAAAACTCTCTTTGAAAGATGCTAGACCTCAACACAGCAAGATCTGGGTGAATTATGAGGATAAAGTCCTTATTATGATCCATTTGTTTAGTATACCTACTCCTCGTGCTGTATTTCAAAGTTCATTAAAGGCTGGAAATCATACATCTGGTTGATATTGGATGCTGGAGTTTAACACTCTTGGTAGCTATGCTAACAATGGTCCCACTTTCTGGGATGGGCAGCAAAAACTACAATTCCCAGGATCCCTTGCAGCTAGGGCTTCAGACATAATTTAGTTTCCATCAATTAGATATCCTTGTGGAAGACCTCCATTCAGAACTGAATCACTTGATAAGGAAAAACAAACTTTTTGGGCTGGAGAAGTTGCTATCAAGCATCCAGATTATGTGGTGTCCTGACCACTTTTTGAGATGACAGCTGTGGTGGCAGCTTCTGATTTTGTTAACTGCCAGTCACATAGAGGCAGTTGTACCCATGCAGACCAGTTGTACCCAGCCTGGGACTATGCCAGGAGCTTAGTGTACAGTCTCGTTTCTGTAACCCTATTAATTAATCTGTGAGATAGCTTTATCCCTTCAATAAACAGGTTATTCTTAAACAACATAAAGTATATTCCCTTGCATATAGTTAAGAACCTTGGCTAATGCATCAGTGAAAATGATTCAGGGTAGAGATAAGATTTAAGGTAAATCACAGATCATAAAATATAGAATAAGCTTGCACAGGAAATATTGTATAGGATAGAATTTTTTTAAAAATACACTAAGAATTATGGGGAAGTTGAAGTCAAAGGAACCAACCACATTATGTTATGCACTGAGAATTATCATTCCAGTTAAAGAAGTCACATTGTAAGCACACAGCCTGAAGAAAAAGGGAACATTAACGTTACCTGATTTAAATGACGCACCTACCCTATAGGACTCAATGGTCACCTGCTGGAAAAGAAATACATTATTGTCATCAGCTACTCAACTGCAGAATCATTCCTAGGTATTTCTCAAAAGTTTAATTCCTGGTTCACTCCTACTCTGTCCATTAGAATGCCTAACTTGTAATTTCTATAGATTTGCATGTAATCTTTTCCAATACCCTATATTCTTAGTTTCGTAAATTCTTCCATTCCAGGGATATCTATCTCAATCATTCCCTCCAGTGTCGACTCTTGGGCCTTGCCATTACAACTCACTGGAACATATGCCCGGAACCACGTGATATACACAATCACAATGTAATGTAATGAGTCCCTTTCACCAGTGGACACCTCTAATCTCTCTGGCACATGACCTCCAAGTCATTTGTGCCATCATCTTTCCCTGTCTCTTGATACACTGCCTTCTTTCTTTACTAGAGGCTTACACTACCCAGTGTAAATTCCACGGTCTGTCATAATCTCTCTTGCATACCAGCCTTCCCTTCCTTACCCCCCTCACTTTTTCCAGCTTGCTTGGCACCACTACAACTCGATCTTATCCCGCTCTTTCCCCATTCCATGACCAAACCACCTAACTGAATATGACTAATCCCACTTTAAATTCACAATTCTCAAAGGCCTTTATGGATCATTATCCTATACTCCCTCTTTTTTGGCCACTACCTCTTCTAATGTATTTTTTCATTTTCTCTCTACCCACTTCTGACAGTCCCGTTATGTTGGTATACATAATGGTCTCCCACATTTATCTGATATTGTTCATTTTTCCTCCATACCTTTTTCCCTCTTTGTTTTCCAGACTGCATTATTGCAATTGATTTTCAAATTTGCAGATTATTTCTTCTAATAAAATTTGTGGCTAGATCTTTTTACCACATTTTTCATGTCTGTTATCATGTTTTTCAACTTGCTTTCCATTTTTTAAAAATAATTTTGTTCTCTATTTGTTATTTATTCAAATAATTTTTGTTTCTTTATTGATAATTGTGTATTCAATAAAACATTGTGATCATATATTCCTTTAATTTTTTTAAGGATTTTATTTATTTATTTGACAGACAGAGAGCACAAGGAGGCAGAGAGGCAGGGAGAGAGATAGAGGGAAGCAGGCTCCCTGCTGAGCAGAGAACCAATGCAGGGCTTGATCCCAGGAATCTGGGATTATGACATGAGCGGAAGGTAGAGGCTTTAACCCACTGAGCCACCCAGGTGCCCCATGTTCTTTAATTTTTTAAGCATGGCTCTTCTATTTCTTTGAATGTATTTGTAATAGTTGCTTTGAACTCTCTGTTAAACCCAGCCAGCAGTCCCTCTCCATGGCGGTTTCTATCACTGATTTTCCCCTTGCATATGGGTCGCACTTTGCTGTTTCTTCACTTGTCTCATTTTTCTTGGAAAATTAGACATTTTAAATAATAGATTATGCAAATATGGTTAAACCTCCTCCTCACCACAGTGTTCCTTGTTGTTGTCTGTTTGGCCACTTGTTCTTCTGTCATTGTATTTTGGGAAGGGGGGTTGATTAATGATTTGGCTAAGTTAATCCTGCAAAATCGATTTCCCCAGCAGTATGCAGATTCTCAAATATGCTCCTGCTTATGTAGTTTTCTACTTGTTTTTACCTTTTAGCCTGGCTCTTTAGGGGGCCACTCCTGGATTAATTATTATCATTATTATTATTAAGTCACTCTTGGGTGAAAGGTGGTACTTAAGCCCCCTTAACAAGTTAGGCCCCCTTAGCAAGTGCAGCCATCAAAAGAAATGAAATCTTGCCATTTGTGACAACGTGGATGGAATGAATGAATAATGAATGAATATAATGAGTGAATAAAGCTTTCATCATTATTGTCATTTGTCAGAATGGGCAGATGGACAGATGGATGGACGGATGGATGAATAGATGGATGTCTTGAAGTGGCTCTCACGGTTCAGAGCACTTACTTTTTTTTTTTGCTCTTCTTTCTGTAAAGGGTAGTAGATTGATAATTCCCTTTCTTGATAGCCAAGGAATCTGGCTTTGGTTAAAACCCTGTATGTGAAACTTAAGGCCAAGAATAAGCAATTAAAAGACTTTACCTGGCAAGTCTCATGGAGGTACATTGCCCTCTGCCCACCAAATCTGCAGGAGCCAAATTTAGGTCAAGCTGGAAGGGAAGTTGCTAGCCCAGACTCAGGACCCCTGGCTGGCATCTTTTGTGCATAACTACATTCCTAGTCCAGCTGCCTCCATTCGGAGCACTCTTTATGGGGTGGCCTTCCCCAGTGTCCCTGCCCAGACCCACCGTGGGGAGGAGTGGAAACCTTCAAGACATTTTGTTCTACATTGACTCAATTCTCAGTACTTCTCCACTCCTATGCTTCTCCTCCCCCTGACCTCCTGCCCCAGGGTTCATAAAAGGGCAGGAACTTCTTGTTCAAACCTCCCTTGATAATGAGATGACACCACCCCCATTTGTGCAGATATGTCTGACTCTCGTCCAGGGCCATTCCATGGGAAAAAGATGAAACACCCTGGGAGCCAATACCTTCTTTCCGGCCTCTTGTTTTTGCTGCTATAATGAGTGAATAAAGCTTTAATCATTATTGTCATTTTGACTTGTCTTAACCAACTACTTCAAAACCCCGAAGCTCAGCTCATGACATCATTTCTGAGTGGATGCAGCACTAGGCTTCCAAACGGTTTTCTAGAATTTTCCAGAGTACATGCACCTGAATGTTTATAGCAGCAATGTCCACAGTAGCCAAACTATGGAAAGAACCTAGATATCCATCAACAGATGAATGGATAAAGAAGATGTGGTATACATACACAACAGAATACTATGCAGCCATCAAAAGAAATGAAATCTTGCCATTTGTGACAACGCGGATGGAACTAGAGCGTATCATGCTTAGCGAAATAAGTCAAACAGACAAAGACAACTATCATATGATCTCCCTGATATGAGGAAGTGGTGAATAAGTGACTTTCTTTTTAAGCCTGGCTTCTTAGGAGTCGCCCCTAGGCCAGTCGCTCATTGTTCAGTGTTTTGTCAGAAGTTGTGTTTAAACCTTGAGACTCCCGCCCTTTGTTGATGTGTCCGTGTGAGGCTTGGAAAAATGCTTCATGGTCTGCCTTCCTGCATGTTCAGCCTGTTCTGGTTTTCTGTCATTTGCCTTGTATAATGGTGCTAAAGGCCTCATCTTAACGCCTCTTGAGGAAACCAGTTTCTGTTGTTTAAAACACCCCAACTGTGGTAGTTGTTATGGCAGCTCTAGGATAGCAAACTATAATACAAGCATCAATTCTGACTGATTTTATTGAAGGTTGGTAGAATTTCTTGAATTAATATTTCTGGACTATTTGTGCTCTGCTGAGGGCCAAAGTCAGGCAGCCCCAAGACAGGCCACTTTGGCATGAAGATTATTTTGAGTTAAAAAGCAACCAAAACCCAACAGATTCAGGAAAAGCTCTTTACCTCCTCCACACCCTCCTAAAATAACTTAGGAAGAGGACCTGCTCCAGGAAGAGAACCGTCATCATAGACAACTCACTACACTAGACTGTGACCCAAGTAGTGTAGGGAAAGAGGAACCTGTTTGATCCAATCCTTTCTGTCCCATTGTTTCTGAGTGGCCCAGCAAATACGTGTTTACCAAACATTTATTCTTTTTCATTCTTCCTGTGAATTGCATTCCTTCCCTCTGTAGACCCAGACCTCTTACTGTCCTCTCCTTAGTTCAGAAAGGGGTATGAACCTCATTTTGCCTGACTATCTCTGGAATTTCCATGTCCATGAGGATTCCCCATACACATACTATTAAATTTGAGTTTTCTCCTCTTAATCTGTCTCATGTCAATCTGGTTCTTACGCTGTCGAGAAGGACCTTGAAGGAAGTAGCAATTCTTGCTCCCCGATCTCTATTAGAACACTCTATAGAGACTGTAAATGGTGGTTAGCTCTTTCACTATTATTTTATAGCTTTCAACAATTGTGTTGCTGATATACAGAGGAGAAGGAATTCTGAACTCACTTCAGGGATGGCTCTCTACTCTCTCTACCATCATCTGGTCCCCATTCTCTCCTGATAATTCCCACTGGCACATCAACTTGCTGTTACTTTCCCTTTCTGAAACACACACACATACACACACAAATGAAGCAAAACAAAATATGTAAAGCAATAACAACAAAAAACTCGTCTTGATCCTCTTCCTCTATGAGCTTGCATCCCATTTCTTGATCCCTTTCGGCAAAAATTGTCCAAAAATTTGACCAGACTTAGAGTCTGCAATTCTTGTCTTTCTGCCCTAACCCCACTCCTGTCTGACTTCCCTCCCACCACACCTCCTGAACTGCTCTGATCAAGTTCCTCATTATTTCCTTGTGGTTAAATTAAATACTCAATTTCAGACATTTTCTTGAGTGAACTGCTAGCAAGATCTTACATAACTGATCATGTTTTCCTCAGATGCCCTTTCCTCATTTGACGTCAAGAAAAACACACTCACTGAGCTTTCCTCCTACCTCTTTACTTGTTCCTTCTCAGCTTAACATCCTTGCTTCTCTACTTTTCACATTCCTTTTCATGTTAGAGTCCCTAGCTATGCTGTCATGTTCTCCTCACTGCTCTAGGTACACTCTGGCCCTTGGGAACCTCTTCTTTTTCAAGAATTTATCTTTAGATGTACTGTAAACACTGCAGTTTTATCATAAACCAATCTGCCAACCCACAACCTGTCCCACCATTGCATCCCATCTCTCTTGGTGCTAATTTCCCCAGTCCTGGTGCTCAAACCAAAAATTTGGACTGAACCTAAATTCTTTTTTTTTGTCTTGTGTCCTATAACCACTCCAAAAGAAGTGTCTCTTGCCACTATTTTTTCAGTATATCCAGAAGCCAATCACTTGTTCATGTACCTCCCGCCTCCTGCCATTGCCTTTCACCTGAGTAACAGCAATTATCTTTTTTTATATATATATGTCTTTTCAGCATAACAGAATTCATTGTTTAGGCACCACACCCAGTGCTCCATTCAATCTGCGCCCTCCATAATACCCACCACCTGGCTCCCCCAACCTCCCACCCCCCCCCATGCCTTCAAAACCATCAGATTGTTTTTCAGAGTCCATAATCTCTCAGGGTTCATCTCCCCTTCCCATTTACCCCAACTCCCTTCTCCTCTCTAATACCCCTTGTCCTCCATGCTATTTGTTATGCTCCATAAATAAGTGAAATCATATGATAATTGACTCTCTCTGCTTGACTTATTTCACTCAGCATAATCTCTTCCAGTCCCGTCCATGTTGCTACAAAAGTTGGGTATTCATCCTTTCTGATGGAGGCATAATATTCCATAGTGTATATGGACCACATCTTCCTTATCCATTCGTCCATTGAAGGACATCTTGGTTCTTTCCACAGTTTGGTGACTGCAGCCGTTGCTGCTATAAACATTGGGGTACAGATGGCCCTTCTTTTCACTACATCTGTATTTTTGGGGTAAATAGCCAGTAGTGCAATTGCAGGGTCATGGGGAAGCTTTATTTTAATTTCTTAAGGAATCTCCACACTGTTCTCCAAAGTGGCTGCACCAACTTGCATTCCCACCAACAGTGCAAGAGGGTTCCCCTTTTTCCACATCCCCTCCAACACATATTGTTTCCTGTCTTGCTAATTTTGGCCATTCTAACTGGTGTAAGGTGGTATCTCAATGTGGTTTTAATTTGAATCTCCCTGGTGGCTAGTGATGATGAACATTTTTTCATCTGTCTGTTAGCCATTTGTATGTCTTCATTGGAGAACTGTCTGTTCATATTTTCTGCCCATTTTTTGACATGATTATCTGTTTTGTGTGTGTTGAGTTTGAGAAGCAATTATCTTTTAATCCCTTAATCCTCAACCCTCGCCACTCCCACTGGCAGACTGTTCATAGCAAAGCAGCCAGAGTAATCAGTAGAAAAGGTAAGGAGGTTCCTTCCTCTCCTAAAAATCTGCTCCACATGTTCTAGTGGCTGCCCATGTCACTCAGAGTAAAATTCCAGTCCTTCAAAGACCCATAAAGCCATAGAGGATCTGTTTCTTCACCACCCATCCCACCTATGAATTCTGACTTCTCTCCTAACCCTGCTTCAGCCACACGGTATCCCGACACTTTCTTAAACCTTCAAAACATATCGCAGCCTTTCCCACATTGCTGTAGATGTTCCCTCTTCTCCAGGTTCTCTTTCCCAAGTGTCAGCATGCTAGCCTCTCCATTTCTTTAAATATTGCTTGCATCTCACTTGCTCAATAAAGACTTTCCAATCATCCTATTTAATATTGCAACTTGCCACAATGTCTGCTCTGGACAATCTCAGTATCTTCTTTCTTTTTTCCATGTCTTGCAAATTCATAGTTCTTGTCATAGTTATTGTCACAGTTCAATTCATAGTTCTTATAAACAATATAGTTTATATATTCACTATGTTCACTGTACTGTCAAAGAATGCAATCTCCATGAGAGCAGAGATTTCTGTTTTGTTCACTGATGTAGCCCTCAAACACCTAAAAACTTCCTGATCTAACATAGGTGCTCAATAAATATTTGTTGAATAAAGGACAAGAAAATGAATTAATCGTATGTAGGACTGGGAAGCTGAACTTAAGTTCGGCTTCTATTTAGAAAATATTAATGCTATCCCACCAGAAATAGAAATGCCATTCAGCATCTTTATCATCATCTACCCTTTAGTTTGATTGTCTGCCTTATTTCAACAAGCAGGTATGAGATTAGAGATGGTTCATTTCAGATAACAAAATAGAATTTTCAGGTAGAAGAAGTGTTTATATAGCATTTAATCACATTTCATGGATAAAGCATAGGGACCCTAGATAAAGCTCACTTGGTCACACTTAGCAAAACAAGACTGTAAGTCTTGACTTGATTTGCTGTCTGCACTCCACATAAGCAGAAAGAAAATCTTTAAGAATATCAGAATTCCAAATTGGCCCATTAGCAAATGCTTTTGCAAATCTTTCATTTCAGGAAAATATCAAAGTAAATATTATTTTTAATTGTTTTAGATCTTAATTTATACAACTCTGATTTGTGCAATTATGCTCCAAGTATATCACAAATAAGTACTCTGTCACATTATACGCTTTTAATACTGTCTAAGTATGTATGTACTCAAAATACCACTTGCCTCAAGTAGGGAAAATTATTGCTGACGTACGGTCTCATCTGTAAAGTTTATTCAAAAAACATTTGCCAGGAACTATTATGGTTTGACCAAGTACGAAATGCCATAGACAGATATACGAGTTATGGATGTTTCTTGCACTCTAGAATCTCATCATGAAATATAAAAAGACAGATATACAAAGAGAAAAAAAAATCACAATAAAATGTAGTATGTCTTTTCTCAATTTGAGTCGCTCCTATCACACATACACATAAAAACAGAATCTGGAAAAACTATCTGGATGCCAATGCACTGAATTCTGTGTTACCCAGGAAGCAAACTCTGAGATGGAGATCAGCATGCAGCAGGTTTCTTAGGACAATGTTCCAGCATCATCCAGTGGCAGGGCAGGCGAGGAAGGACAGGGGGAAGTCAAGCTGCAATGGCATCTCAGTCGATGTCTCAACTAACCAACGGCCATTTCTGAAGCTTACATGACCGTTTAGAATCATCCTGAACCCTTTATCACCAAGTAAATCCATCATTCCATGGGGGCTACCCTGGGAAGGGGCCTTCAGTGGGACAGCTGCCTTTAGCCAAGGCAATCCCTTCAGGAGCGGGGGGAGTGCCTGGCCCAGTTAGCTGTGACAAAGGTAATAGATAAAAGATGTCATACTACGCCTGGAAAGGAATCCCTAAGAAAGGGGAGGTAGGTATAAGAGGCCTAATGAGGCATCTCAAATAATGTCCATGACCCTGGCCTGCACATTACATGGCTGATTTCATCTGCTTAGGCTGCCATTACACAATACTGCACATAGGGCAACTTAAAAGACACAAGGTTCATTTTCCACCCTTAAGGCTCTGCTAGGAGGAACCCCGCCCCAAAGTCTTCAGCAGACAGAGCTATGACACCAAGGCAGTGGCCCTGATGATCTCTAAATTGCCTTCGAGGTTATTCTTCTCTTTTCAACAAGAGTAATACATTTACAGTGTAATAGTTTCATTGAGGTCCGTTTTGTAGAATCCAAGCAGTCCAACAACCTTCTCTCATTTCATCCCACTTTCTCTGACACCTTCAGTTCAAACCGGTAATGTCTCTGCTGGTGTAATCCCATCTCAATTCCCAGACTCTACTTAGATGTCTGATTAACACCATGGATAACCTCACAATGAAGTGATTCTCCAATCATAACTTTGATGTTCTCACCAGAAGAAGTTTCCTCACTTTCTGCAATATAGACAGGTTGACAATTTTCCAAATCTTCAAGTTCTGGTTCCCCTTAAGGACTCCTTCAATTCAACTCTCTTCTCTTGCATTTTACCACAAGCAGTCAGTAGGAACCAAGCCATTCCTCCCAATACTTGGCTTGTAAAAGTCTTCTCAGCTAGATAAGCAATTTTATCACTCCCAATTTCTATTTTCCATAAAACACCTGAATACAGTTTAGGCAAGTTCTTTGCTACTTGTAAGATCACCTTTCATCTTCCTAATAACATGCTCCTCATTTCCATCTGAGACCTCATCACAAAGACCTTTAACCTCCACATTTCTACTAACATTCTGTGCATGGTTATTTATGTATTTTCTAAGAGGATGGAGGCTTTCTCTCTAGCTCTCCTTTTTTTTGTCTGTGTACTTACCAGAACCAGTCTTAGTTTCATTATTTCTAACATGGAGCTCAAAACTCCCCCAACCACTATCCAGTACCCAGTCAAAAATCTGCTTCTGTATTTTTAGATACTTGTTACAGTAGCAACCCAGTTCTTGGTACTAAAATCTATATTATTCTGCTCAGGCTTCCATGGCACAATACCAGAAAGTAGGCTTACACAACAGAAAGTTATTTTCTCACAGTTCTATGTGTTAAAAGTCTGAGAAATTGGGGTGATTAGCATGAATGGATCCTGGTGAGAGCTCTCTTTCTGGCTTGCGGATGGCTACCTCCTTGCTATGTCCTCACAAGACAGAGGGATAGGGAGAGAGAGAGTTCTGGTGTCTCTTCTGCCCTTTTAAGGCACCAGCCCTAGCAGAGTAGGGCCACACTATCATGACCTCATTTAACTGTTATCACCCCCTCACAGGTTTTCTCTTCAAAGACAGCCACTTTGGGGATTAGGCTTTGATGAGATGAATTTGTGGAGTCGGGGGCAAACCAAATTCAGCAAGAGCCTACCTCATAATTCAACCACATCATACTGATTGGATTTAAGATGACCCAGAAGAAGAGAATCGCTTGGGTAGTAAGAGGAGGAAATAGCAGACAGAAAGAAAGTGGAATGGAAGAACAAAACAGGCTACTGACTACTGGTGTTTCTCTTGGATGACTACGGCTGAGTCTTCTGGAGGAGGGTAGCCTGCAGGAAAACAAGACTGAACAGATGCTATACAGACATGGATAAATTTAAGGCAATCTTTTTCCAGATCGTCGATTTCTCTGTATGCATCCTTTCCAAAAATTCTCTTGGCTATGAATGTGTCTGTGTTTTCAGAATTCTCCTTTCTCCAACTCCTCTTTTAAAATATCCTTTTCCCTTCTTTACAAAAGAAAGGCAAATCTGTCACCATCTTCTACAATTCATTGCTCTGGATTGTAAAACTGCTAAGAGTGAGACCCACGGGAGCAAAACATCACAGAAACATCCACACTTTATCTAGGGATGCTTTGAACCATCTACCTTAGAATTAGAATTCAGAATACCTCGTGGCTAATACAAGGAGGTTCATTAACTTATTTATTTGAACAACAACAACAACAAAAAAAATGAAATGGGACCTTTCCTGATGTAAGATCATCTAATTGGCAGTTGAGTTTGACAATGAGGGTTGATTTGTACACTGAAAGAGCTAAACTGCAGTTCTAACGTTTTGATGTAAATCGTGGATACAATGGAAGTATCCAGACAGTAGCTTCTTTGCAAATATTTAAATTTGTAATAAATATTAAGGTGTCGATTTCAAATGAAAGGAGGGGATGCATAAAGTTTCAAAAATTATTTTAGGAGTTGCATGAGTGATAGTTAAACAAAGCCATGTACTCATGAACTATCTTTTAATCTCTGAAGGATGCTTGCATGGTTTCCTCATCTTATCTATTTCCTTATGAGCCATACATCCCTAACACTAGAGGTAATGTGACCTTTCTTTTCAATATGGTAGTGGGTAACACAGGTTTGTATGTTGCATGTATGTTTAATGGTGGCAGAAAAAGAGAGCCCAATAACCACATTCCCATCATAGGAATAACCTGACATCAGGGTTCTAGTACTCAGACGACTTTAGGTAGAACTTTCTGCTCCATGGACAGAGCTTGGGAGGATGATTATTCTCCTCGCACTTTAACTCCTTGTTCTTTGCCTTTTCTGAGGGTATCTCCTTCTTCCTCTGTCCTTCGTATAGATGTTTCTAGAAATCCGTCTTGAACTATTGCTCTTTATACTAAATAGGTCATTCCTAGGTCATTCCACTTAAACTCCATCTGGGCTAACGATTGCCAAATATGAGTTTGCAAAATAAACTTTGTCCCTAAATATCAGACATCCCTAAGTTGAATGCCCCTAAGCACGTGCAAAATCACTGTGCCTAAACTGAACTTATAACCTTCCTTCCTAAGGTTTTTCTTCTTCGTACTCTGTTATTTGCTTAGTATTTCTAATTTCTCCCCTTTTTCAAATGTGTGAATTTGAAATCTGGCAGTCTTTCTTGAATCCTCCCTCCTCATCACTGTATTCCATTTAATTAGGCATAAAATCCTGTCAATTTGCATATAATATAGTTTCCATATCCTTGCCCTCATGGTTTCCTAGTTAAGGTACTCCTGATCCCTCAGCTGAAATACGACAATAACTTCTGCCAGTGCTCTTGACATCATATTCACTCCAGGACAATCCATCTAAAACTTCAATATTCCTCTGGAGCGCTAATGCTCAAGACTGTATGTATCTCCATTTGGTACTTACATTTTTAAAATGTGCATCTATATCATTAAAAGTGTTTACATAAGTACCTCCCTAGTATATTGTATTCACATGTAACTCATACAAGAGATACCAAAAATAGAAACTTTTAAAGAACATTAGAAATTAAAATAAATGACATTTCTAATATTTTCTTCCCAGATTTAAAATGGTGCTGTCAGCGTAAATATCAACAATAATTCTAATCCTTCCTTTTCATCCTTTACTGAACCATGTTAAGCACCTGTTGCGATTTGCATCCTTCATTTTAAATACCACTACCTTCCAGTATAAAATCCAAACTTTGTTTTTAGCATAATATACAGGGTACTCCACGATTTGGGTCTTCACTAGATTTCTAGTCATAGTGAATTTATTGAGAATCCCTGCCGATGTGGCTGTTATCTTTACTACACGGGAATTCATCCATGGAAGTAAGTAAGGTATTTCCAAACACTAAAGCATAGTGGGTCTTTAAAGTGATGTTTGTTGGATGAATGTCAAATGCTTTCTCTGTATGCACCTTCCCTTTATAATTGTATTGTCTAGCAATCTAACAATCCATTCTATTATTAAAATAAATATTTATAATTATATTGCTTCTAAAAAAATCTTTAAAAAAAAAAGGTTGGGGGGGAACCGGGTGGCTCAGTGGGTTAAAGCCTCTGCCTTTGGCTCAGGTCATGATCCCAGGGTCCTGGGATCAAGCCCCGCATTGTGCTCTCCACTCAGTGGGTAGCCTGCTTCCCTTCTTCTCTCTCTGCCTGCCTCTCTGCCTACTTGTGATCTTTGTCTGTTAAATAAATTGTTAAAAAATCTTTATAATTATTTTGCTTCTGATGATGTAAACTCTGTTATTTTATTAAAATAAAATTGCAAGAAGTGAATTTAGGTCATCTATTCTGTTTAATCTGATCTGTTTAATAACAAAGGATGGTAGTTCCGAGGCTAATAAAGCTTCTGGCAACAAATGGCCAGTGACAGATAATGAGATTGTGGGTCTCACACTGTTTTGGGTAAAGTATTCTAGTTGATAAATAGTTTGATTCCTTTGGATACTGAGGAGGTAGACTTAGTGTTTAACCTTGTGGACACCAGAATCAGACTGCATTTGCTTAGCTCTTATTTTACCACTGACTGTGTCCCAGGCCAAATTTTTTAACACAACCATGCTTCAGTTTCTTCACACCAAAAATGGGGACAAGCAGAATACCAATCTCCTAGAATCTCTGGGAGAATAAAGTGACATTAGACAGGTTATTATTCGCAATAGTCCAATTTAACATATAAATACATACAAAGGATTTACAATAGGGACAGAAAATGTGAAGTGTTTAATCCACGTCAGCTAGTGATATACCTACAACATACAAGAAATAAAATAAGTTGGATTTTAAGCATCCAACTCTTTTTTTTTTTTAAGATTTTTTTCATCTATTTATTTGACAGAGAGAGAGAGATCACAAGTAGGCAGAGAGGCAGGCAGAGAGAGAAGGGGAAGCAGGCTCCCCACTATGCATAGAGCCCAATGCAGGGTTTGATCCCAGGACACTGAGATCATGACCTGAGCCGAAGGCAGAGATTTAAACCACTGAGCCACCCAGGTGCCCCTTAAGTTGGATTTTAAATCAATTTCTCTTTTGAAAAACAAAATGTCAGAATGCACATACCGGGGATAAAAGACTTGCATTTTAATATACTGAATATTAGAAAATGAGAGATTTTACAACCACTATCACAAGAAGGATTTGTATTTTCCATTTAATTTTCATGTAAGGTCATGGTTCATGCTATGAGCTTTTTAATAATTGGCTTATAGATTACCAAGATTCAGGTAATCTTTGGTTGAATACACATTTATTAAGGACTCTTTCTGTGTTGAAAAGACACTGTTCTAAGTCCTAGCAATTCAGTAAAGAATCGAAGTTTCATACCTTATGGAGTTTACAGTAAGCAAATAAATATATACCATAATCCCAGGAAATAATACAGGCTTTGAAGAAATTAAATCAGCAATAATGTATGGAAATAATGAGGCGGGACCTGCATGGGGTCATTTTTAATAAAGAAGTCAGGAAAGACTTCCTAGAGAGACAACTTTAAAAAGAGCAACCACAATAAAACTTGGAATAAAGTGGGAATGCCTGTTTCATGAATGTCTGAGGGAAGCAGTTTTCCCAGCAGAGGGAGTAGCAAGTGCAAAGGCCCTCTGGTAGAAATACACTTGGTACATTGAAGGATTAGCAATAAATCCAGTGAGACTGTAATTAATCAAGATGTGTGTTCATGCATATGTATATACAACCATGTATGCGCACACACACACCATGAAGGGGGTAGAAGACGGGGTCAGAGAAGGAACAGCCAGAATATAAAAGTCCTTATAGAAAAGGGAGTTTGATTACATGTTGAGCATCATGGGAAGTCATTAGAACAACTGAGAAGAGAACATGAACTAGGCTATACTTCAGGATATACCATTATGACTGGGAAAAGGTCAAAAAGGAGGCAAGAAGGTAATTTGATAGGCTACCACAGTGTTCTGTGTGAGAGATGGCAGAGAAATAGATTAGAGCATCATCAGAAGAAATCTGGCTCGGGTTGCCATGACAATGCACCATAGATTGGATCTGTTGCAACAAAAGACATCTATTTCTTTGCAGTTCTATCCTAGAAGTCTAAGATCAGGGTGCCAGTATGGTCAGGTTCTAACGAACTCTTTTCCTGGCTTGCATCTGGATGGATGCCTTTTCACTTTGTCCTCACATGGAACAGGAAAGAAACAGCTCTTCTTCTAAAGACCATCATGAGGGCCCTGCCCTTATAACTCAACACAACCCTAATGACCTTCTAACAGCCTCCTCTCTCAAGAGCAGCACGGTAAGGGTTAGGGTTTCATCATATGAATTTGAGGTGGGGACATGCAAATATTCAATGCACAACAGAAAAGTTGGAGAGAACTGCTAAATATTGCAAATACACTGAAGGTACTTTTTGACGAACCAAAAAGAAGAAAGGAGCCTAACGGTGAGATGCCTAAATTATAACCATTACTGCTATTTCTGCTTCTGTACCTTCGCTTGCTAACCCATGAGGAGATGGAAAAATACCAGCAGACTTTCTATAGGTACTCTGTAACCACACAACCCCTGCCCAGAATCAAACCTAGCAGAGTGGCCGCTCCCGGACCCCCAATTAGCTCTGGGCGGAGAGATAACAGCCATCTGGCGCCAGAGAAACCCCCACCCAGAATTGGGCATGACAAAGTGACTGCTCCCGAACTCCCCCACCCAGCTTTGGGTAGGGAGATAATAACCATCTGGCACCCCGTGGCTTGACAGGGAGACCCCGGCCAATCCTGAGGGGGCACATACCCTAGCAGCGTCAAGTACGCAGTTTGAAGAATGACAGCCCTTTGACCTAACCAATAATCTATTCCCAGCCTTTTCCCGCTCTGTAGCGTGCCAGTCATACTATAGAGTTGCCGTTTGATTTTCCCGTGGTATGTAGTGATTTGTTATGAGATACTATGATGTATGCTAAGTCCCTGCCTCCCCAAATAGTGTATAAAAAGTGCTGTGATCCTGAGCTCAGGACCTCTTAGCGTCACTGGCAATGAGTGCGTGGAGGTCCGGGTTCAAACTCGTAATAAACGACCCTTGCTGTTTGGCTTTGACTCTGGACTCTGGTGGTCGTCTTTGGGGGGGGTCTCGAAATTTGGGCCCAACACTGGATCTTTGGCTAACAAAGCTTTGGTCTGAGCATCTGTAGAAATACTCATGCATAAATGGAGATGCTTAAGACTGACGTAGAAGGAGGTTTTGCAGAAAATCAAGAAGTGTGTTTGAGACATGGTAAATGTGAGTTTCCACTTGGACATCCAATTTGAAAGAGGAGTAGGCAGAAGCGAAAGAGCTGGTAAAAAGCGTGGAGAACAAATGAAGTTGAAAGCAACATCTACTGTACAGTAAGACTAAGAGTTATTTTTATTTTCTTTTCATACCTTGACACCTTGACTCAAATAGCATGAAATCAGCTTCTATTTTTATCATAGATGACCTTTCCAGTGTTCATAAGAGAAACCAAGAAAGCCTAGTCAATTCTAGAGTATTTGATAAAACCTGAACAAGAATGTGCTATTTATTTTGGCCGATAAGAAGACATCAAAGTACCTTTTGTAAATGCTGGATGGTTCCTGTGTCATGCTATCCCCTAACATAAGATCTGGGTCCATCCAAGTAAGTTTCACTTGTTTTGCACCAAATTTACAAGGAACATGAAACAAATAAATGCCAATTCTGTAAAACCATTAATATGTCAGATCCACAGCAACAGAATGTTTGATGTATAAGCAGTCAGAGATGAGAAGGCCTTCTTAATAAAAAACTTCCTGTTAATCAAGACTAATAGAGGACAGAGTAATAAATAATCTCTGACATAGCAAAGCAGTCACATTTAAATGGAAGATAGATTTTACATATGGTTGATGCGATAGAACTATCAGGCTAACAAGAGCCCTTGGGGCCAGTTTGAATATTCATTAATCAGCCCTACTTTGGATTTAACTTAGAATGAAACTGTCAATGAACAAATGGGCTTTTGTAGAAAAGGTGATAAACAAAATCCAATGAATTGGCAAATTGGAAAGTCTTGAAAGAGAATAAATGCTGTAAGATTAAGAACTGAATAGAAGACTTGAGCTCAGCTCTCTGCAGGGAACACAAAAGCTCCTCACTAAATCAGGTAGCTTTGGAGAACATTGTTTTTTAATGTTTTTTTCAGGAAGAAACATCTGCCATGGTAAGGATGTATTTTAAGAAAAAAAATTTGAAGAAGGCTTAAAGTTTTTAATTCTCTTATTTTCCACAGCACATTGAAAAGACAGCCTTCTAAATAAATGGATTATTTTTCAGTTCAAGAATCGCTAATCTCATTTCCTGGATGAGATGATTTATCCAAAATGTTTGAATAGGTGGTTTTTCTCCATAGGTAGAGCAGTAAGAACCACAATCAATGCAAAGGGGCGGGCTGGCACGATCAGAAGTTGGGGTGGTGATCCCAACTGAAATGTCTATGGGGACAGATTAAGTTATCAAATGATCAAACACCTGTCTACAAAAACAAAACAAAACAAAACAAAACAAAAAAACAAAATGCTATCTATACCAACATTCACCACAGTGTTGAATGGAAACTGACCCTCTTGGTGACAGGCCATGTTGGCCTGGAGGAAAAGCCTGGAGGAAAGCTCCAAGTCGCATTCCCTAGCTGAAGGGGAGCAGGTTCTTGTCCTCTGGGAAGAAGGGTCCACTTGGGACTCCTCTCTCAAATGTTGGACTACAAGAGCCTCCTGGATTTTTGAAAGGAGATTTCCCAACTCTGTGAATGTTCGTCACAAATTTAAAGTATTTAGACATGGGATGCCTGGGTGACTCAGTGGGTTAAGCCTCTGCCTTGAGCGCAGGTCATGATCCCAGGGTCCTGGGATGGAGCCCGTCAGGCGCCTTGCTCCCAGGGGAGCCTGCTTCTCCCTCTGCCTGCCTCCTCCCTTCTTGTACTCTCTCTTTCCCTGAAAAATAAAGAAGTTCTTAAAAAAAAAAAAAAAAAAGTATTTAAATGCTGCATAAGCCTCTATTTTGTGTGCCAAACCGTAATTCTTAACTGAATTCAGCTGAGTGGGTTTCTAGGTTTGTTTTTTTTTAACACACAGATTTAGGGGATAAAATTTACCATAACGCAATATGAAAACTGTCATGTATGCATGTGTACTGAGATACAGTATACACAGGCTTTTGGTTGTATCATATGATCTGATATATAAAACTGACCGAAGCAAATAATAATTACCTAAGTACTTATAGATTCATAAAATGTTAGACTTTCAATAGATCTTCAGTTTAACAGAGCTTAAGGTTTACTATTATGTGAATTTTTCTTTAAAAAAAAGTATGTTTCTGGGGCACCTGGGTAGCTCAGTAGATAAGGGTCTGCCTTTGGCTCAGGTCAGGATCCCAGGCTCCCTGTTCAGTGCGCATCTCTTTCTCCAACCCCAGTCTTGCTCTTTGTCGCTACATCCCTCCAATAAATAAATAAAATCTTTTTAAAAAGAATACAATAAAATCAGTGTTTTATCATAAAAAATGTGCAAATAGTGTTGGGGTTAATGTCGAACATAAAATCAGCCGTAATACCGGGCTTGCTAAAACGTAACATGGAGGCCTCTGGGTACCGTGGAAGGTTTGGGGCGGGACATGGGCCTTTGGAATGCTGAGACCTGCGTGACACTCTGCCTTAGGAATGTCACGGGGGGAGTTGCCTTCCCCCAAGCTTTTGTGGCCCACACAGCAGCGCTGAGGTTGAAGAGACTGTCCCTTAGGCTATATATAGCAGGACTCCAGGAACATACAGATTAGCATATCATATCTTTCCCATAAACAGATTCTTCTAGTTTTAGTAAGACCCTTGTCACACATCACCTGCTTGAGAAACAGTGATAAGGATTTGTGATTATCCTGAAGCACCAATAGAAGCAGGAGCAAGGAAGAGCAAAAGGGTATGGATCTCTGAGCATTGACTCTCTTGCCTTCTCTCTTTCACAGCAAAGTTTGGAGTAATCTTCCATCCATTGGTACAGGGGTTGCTAGCCATTCCCAGCAAAATAGGACATTCAATAAAAGTGAATAACTTAGCATAATAAGCATCAAGTGAACATAGCTCAGCCCAAGAAACAGAGTATTTATCTGTACTCCAAAAGCCTCCAGCTTAATCGATTCCCTATAAAATCCCCTGTTCTCAGACTGGTACATAAGAATTTTCTTAACATTATTATAATTTTGTAATTCCTTATTTGCTTCTTATTTTGCTGTATATGTATTCATCCTTAACACAGTTTAGTCTTATCATATAAAAATAATTTTTAAATGATGTACTGTGTATATTTTTTCCTTATTTTGTTAGCTTAGTATTAAATATACTAGAACTATTCATGCTCAGGGGTTGGTTTGTGGGGGTCTTTGGGGGACAGGATCATTTCTCTACCTTCTTTGCTGTATAATATTCCATTTAATGAATATTCCATGAATTATTTGTTCATTTATATGGTAATGGGCATTTGGGTGGTTTGAGATTTTTAGTTATTATAAAACAATCCTCTTCTTTTTCAAATGAAGAAATCAAGGCCAGTGGTCACAGCAGTTAGCAGCAGGTTGTGGTAAACGTCCCTTCAAGTTTTGTAAGTAAGTGATGTTTCCACCCCTCTGGAGTGTGTCCTAGGCATTTTCTGCTTGAACAAATGTGGACTCAGCCCCTCTTGCATCAAGCTCATCCTTCAGAGTGAGGTCGGGAATCCACTCCACGTCAAACGTCAGGAAGCTATTTCCGCTATACACTTATTAAATACACTATTCAAAATCTTGTTTTATTTATACTGCCCACTGAAAAATCTGGTGGGAAGGGGAGAGAAGCTAGCATGCCAAACATTTACAAGCTTTAAATACTGTTTTAAAATGAGATTGAATATATCATGTACCTACTTTTTCAACCTCCGGTTAAGAAAACCATAATATTCAACAGCTATCTTTCCTCTTCCGATGTTCTGGAGCACAAGGCAAAGTCCAAGTTTGAGTTAGGTCCTGAGGGATCAAAGACAAGCAGATGGTTGATTCCTCAGGGACAACATACCTGGTTAAAAGAGAAAAAGTTCTAGAAGCTAAGCCTGAGGAAGCACGACATGGAAGGGTTGAATAAGAAGTGGCCAGAGCAGTAAGAAGTAAAGCAGTAGACCACAGTGTCACAGATGCTAAGAGAGGAGAATGTGCCAAAAGTCAAGAAATGGGCCAAAAGCTGTTGAGAGGCCATGAAAATGGAATATCGAGAACATCTACTAGGCTTAGTCGAGAGGTCACTGGTGACACCTCCGTAGGAATGGTTTTGGTGGAATGATGGAGCAGAGAGCTGCGTGCAGAGGACTATGGAATCAGGACAAGGATGAGAGAAGTTGGAGATGGTTCTTACAGATGACAGTCTCAGGAATCTGGGGGAACAATGAGATGGTGGAAGCTGAATCTAGATGAGTGGGCAAGAGAGGTAAGAAGAGGGATATATTTATTTGTTGGTAATTTGGAAAAGAGTTTAAAGCTACCAAGAAAGGGGTAGAAGAGAAAACGAGTTGAGAAGGGACTGAGGAACAGTAAGGTCTCACCTCAACTATGGTAACCCAAGGGAAAAGAAGGGGTGCCTGGGTGGCTCAGTGGGTTAAGCCTCTGCCTTGGGCTCAGGTCATGATCCCAGGGTCTTGGGATCAAACTCCACATAGGGGGCTCCCTTCTCAGTGAGGAGTCTGGTTCTCCCCCTCTCTCTGCCTCTCCCCCTGCTTGTGCTTTCCCTTTGGTTTACTTCCTTTCTCAAATAAATAAATAAAATCTTATAAAAAAAGAGAGAGAGAGGATGGTGAAGGAAATGGATGGAGTCCCCACCAGATGGTTTCATTTACCTCTAGTCTTATGTTAAAACTCTATTTTTTATTCTGGTGAAATCTTGAAAAAATATCCTCAACTAATACACTTGTTTTCTTTCTGTTCAATATTTTTGCTGTTGTCCTGCCATTCAATTAGCAAAGGAAATTGTATACTTGCTATACGATGTGTAAATTGAATCTATTTCTAATTTTAGTTGAGTTTCTCAGAAGGTTTGGTGCATTTTCGGCTCTGTGATATGGTTTACAATCCCGACCTTCCAACCAATTTTCTAGCACTTTTGCGTTCAATTTCCTTCAGTAAACAATAAACTTGTGGTTAATTTTCTAAAGACTGTACAAGGGTGTTGGAAGCTGTCACATTTGATACTTAATGTGAGGGAGATTGGCATGCCTCATCTGTTTTACTATATCTCGGAGGAAATTTCAAGTTGATGTTTGAGATTGTATCAGTCAGGATCCATCCAGAAATTACAGACTACAAAATACCCTAAGTGTCCAAAGTGAAGGGAATTTATTACAGAGAACTGGTTACACAGGTGAGGAAAAACTGAGAAACGAAACAGCAGGCAGAGAGTCCCCCTCCAGATGAATGGCTTAAGTACCTGCTCTCTCCTGTACAATGGAGAAACAGACACAGGAGACAGCATTACCAAGGTTTGGGGGCTGGGTCACCCACCGAAAGCTGCAAACTCTGAGCCTCCAGAAGAAACAGGAGCCCTGGAGGGGATGAGATAACAGATACACGCAGGGCATTAGAAGTGAGAGAAAGAGCCTGACTTTTCCTTTCCTCCTTCCAACAGGAGCCTGGATTATGAAGCCTGCAAATGCCTGGCCCCTCCCCCCATGACACAGATTAGGGCAGAAGGTCAGAAATGAGCCAGACAGCATAGGGCAGAATATCTCTAACAGGTTCTTTGCATACTATAACGTGGTATAGGCCAGTTAATTTCAAAACATCGGTTTTGAGAACTAGGTGAATTGCTAAGGGAAAAAGTTCCATACCTAGAATATGCCTATTGTAGTTCAGAGGCCCAAGCCAGGGTATCTCTTCCCTTCTTCCTCCCTGACACCCCCAGTGCCTTCACTGCGTGATGATTTTCAAATGCCTAGGCAGATCTAAGCCAAAATTCCCTGGGGAAATCAGATAAATATGTAGATTTCTGGATCCCAGGAGGAAGTTTTCGGAGAAACTCAGAAGTCTGAATTGAAAGGAAACAGAACAACAAAAAAGGTAATTTCGATGAAGAGCTGTATTAGTGAATCCATGCGCAGAGAACAGATATAATCATGTTGGGACACATTCTACCATCTGTCAATTGCTCACCACCAACATCATGGCATGTGACTCTAGACTTCTCTCTGGCTCTGCTGAGAGCTTTCTTATATTCGAAATGCTGGGGCCCACGTCAGCTCTTACTGGAGAACTTAGCAGTGTTTTTACTCTAGCAGTTTGCAAACTGAATCATTTTGTTTACACTTTTCATCTCCCCCCACTCTCACCAGATAGTCACAGGGGTTACTGAAATGATGAGACTGTATTCTGTGTGAACAATGTTTTAAGGTAGAAATCTTGGGTATTACAAAACAAACAAACAAACCATATCAAGCAAATATTAGGCTGAAACCCAGAAGCAAATAAAGCACATAGTAAATGCTACAGGGAAATATCCCAGAATCGATACATTTTAGATTCAACTTCCAAGGAAACCCGCTCGATGTCACAAGTAAGTAGGCATTAGTTTGGGAGATACTCACCTGAAGTTAAAAGAATAGTACTGAGCCTAGCAGGAAATCAAGCACCAGTTTGTCCTTCCCCCATAGAAGTACAACACCGTAGCACAAGTGTAAATGATTTAGCAGATAACATTTGAGTCCAATTACCGAGCCCCATATGCTATATGATATTTAAACAGCTGGACCTGCTGTTTCTATATTAAACTATTTCCTTATAACAGCTTTATGATTTATAGTAGTGCTACTGATTTATTGTGACATAAGAAGTTCGTTTTTCTTTTTTTTTTCGTACTGAGATTTTTTTTTCCTCCAAAAGACGAACAGGTATAAGATATTTTTAAAATGTTAATCATCATACGGTGTTTGGTTTTTAAACACAGCTTTTAAGAGCAGGCCAGCTAAGCATCTCTGGTTATCATTAAGTACCTGCCCCCAGTAAATAGCTGCTTTCCTCCCATATTGGCATCTATCATTATTGACATCGATTATTTTTTGCTAAAATCAGTATTTCAAAAGTAATTCAGAGAATGTCTTTAACTACAGTTTCAATTGTTCTAAGCTGGGTCCATTTTGATGCCAAATATTTTGAATACTGGTGTTTCAGGTGAGAGGGGGACCAGAGATATTGGTATTTTCAGGAGGAAGGAAAGCTAAGCATTTCTCTGAACAACAACCCTTGCTGCCTACGGGCTGGGTCTTCTTCAGCCCTTACTGGTGAGGTCCACAGGCCCAATCACCTCCAGGATTCATTCCTCAGTTTGTCAAATGGAATGGGTGGGTTTAGGGTCTGTGTCATGTGAAATTGTGGAAATTCCCTTGAGAAAAGTCTGTACAGTCATGGGCATGTTTAAAGATACAAGGAGCTACCTGTAATGAGATCACTCCTTTAAACTGTCAAATAGTTATAATCATCTATAATAACCACCAACCTTACAGAGACATTTTGAGAATGAAATTAAATAATCTGAAGAAATGTTTGTGAAATGATTGCACTTGAAAGCACTATACAAGGTGTGGGTTTAAGATGCCATGATTAATTTCTTTTCTTTCTTTTTTTTTTTTTTTTAGATTTTATTTATTTATTTATTTGTGTGTGAGAGAGAGAGAGAGAGAGTACAAGTAGGAGGAGTAGCAGGCAGAGGGAGAAGCAGGCTCTGCTCTGAGCAGGGAGCTTGATGCAGAACTCCATCCCAGGACTCTGGGATCATGAACTGAGCCAAAAGCAGATGCTCAACCAACTGAGCCACATAGGCACCCGCCATGATCAATTTCTTTTTTTTTTTTTTTTAAGATTTTATTTATTTAATTAACAGACAGATCACAAGTAGGCAGAGAGGCAGGCAGAGAGAGAAGAGGAAGCAGGCTCCCTGCTGAGCAGAGAGCCCGATGTGGGGCTCGATCCCAGGACCCTGGGACATAATCAATTTCTAAAGGAATATGCGATTTGCCCTCTATGTTAAAAACAAAAAAAAGGCATAGAGAAATAAAAACCATCAGAAAGTTTTCTCTGTCATTTATAACTCTATAACTCTTTTTCCCCTACTTTTCACCTAAACGAAAATTTTATGTTTATTAACATTAAAGATAATAATCCTAGATATGACTCTCAATTCTCTTCACAAGAAACCTTCATGATTTCAACAAAGACCTATTCTATAACTTAATTCTCTTGATGATTTGCAAAATCCTAGCAATTCTGCTCGAGTTACTGAAATGCTAGGAGCCAGCTGTGAAGACTGGCAGGCTATATGCTGATAATCAATTAAATACATAAAAGATTTTAAATTCTTAGGGTGGTGTGTCAAAAGTGCTAACTTTAACAAAGTAAAAAACAGATCACTTCACCCCAGGCCATTTGAACCTTTCAGTCATAGAGTTCTGAAGCATGTTAGTAGAGGAAGTCGTTGTTATGGACAAAGATAGTTTTACTAATTTAGCTCTAAAAATACAGCAACTGAAAAATCTAGCCATCCATATGATATCTGCTATATGCATTGGTTTTCACCAAGAAAACTTTTTCATTAATCCTGATAAAAGTGAACAGTTTTTAAGACAGTATCTTCTCATTAGATCCTGAGATTGGCTTTGGCTATCCTCAGAGCAGACCTGCTTATAGAAAATGAAATATCAATGTAATTTAATTATAAAATAGAAAACGATTTTTGTGAGATAGTTGGATCTCATTATCTGTATGGCCCCATAACACTCAGAGCCTGTAGCATCTATGATTATTTAATCAACTGAATATCCACTCGGTTTGATGCTTGACTAAATAAAACACACACCACACACACACAACCTGAAAGAAAATAATTTCTCAAGATACTTTTAAGATAATGTCTCTGCTTAGCTTAGTAAAAGCAGTGAGAACTCATTTTTTGCTTAGAGCCTACTCTCTTTCTCTCTTTTTTAAGTCAGTCTGGTTCTAGACAGGACATTACCATCTCTCATATATGTGTGTGTGTGTGTATATATATATATAAATATATATATATATATATATATATATATATATATATAGACACATGTACAAATAGAGAAAAATGTATGTAAAGAAAATGGAAACATTTTACATTATTAATAAATAACTTGCATATATATCATGAATAAAATATTTGCATGGGAATTTTGTTTCTAAAATAACATGTGCTACCTTTTTAGAAAAGCAAGGATTTAAAACACTTTAAGAGGGAAAGACAGGTGTATTGGGAAAATATTCTCCATTCCCTCTTGGTTCCTTGGGCCTCGTGCCTTTCTCTGAATGCAATAATTTCTGTTACGATTTTCCACCTCCTGCTCAAAAGTGCTGTGGGAATACTGTTTAAATTTGGGATCATCCAAACCTATCCAAGAACCAGGCGTTTCATTGCAGTATTTACTTTTTAATTTTGTGGCACCAATCTTGGTTCCTACTGTTACGGAACCTGAACTGGATCCTGGCCAAAGAACCAAGAGGCACTGGGAGGATTGGAGGTTTATTTATTTATTTTTTAAAGATTTATTTATTTATTTGACAGACAGAGATCACAAGTAGGCAGAGAGATAGACAGAGAGAGAGGAGGAAGCAGGCTCCCTGCTGAGCAGAGAACCGGATGTGGGGCTCTATCCCAGGACCCTGGGATCATGACCTGAGCCGAAAGCAGAGGCCTTAACCCACTGAGCCACCCAGGAGCCCCCGGAGGTTTATTTAACGCCGGCGGACTCGGGCTCAGTGGAGAGTAATCTCCCAAGGTCTGAGCCCCCACGGAGGTAGTTTATACATTTTTGCTTCCATATCTGTGCCACTCTTGTGGCCTGGGGGGAGGGGGGACCTGGAATGGCCCTGGGCCCCGGGATTGGAATTCCCCGCTGGATTAGTCGGCCACCTTAGAATACAGATTTCCCTTATCACAACCAGCCCAAGAACCAACAAATTCACACTGACTTTGGTGCAGCTTTTTCCATGTTCCATGTACAAATGTATATAAGCACACATAATTTTGCATGTGTTTGTGTGTGTGTGTGTGCCAGTATACATACAGATAGATGGATAAAGACATAGACAGAAAGACTAGATAGATAAGGATAGCATTAGTTCACCTTATAAACTGCCTGAGGTAGTAGAAGAGAGTGGCTTAATATATGCATTAACACCACAAACAACTTCGGTTGTATATAAAGAGATTATCTGTAATAATAAATAAAAGTCAGACAATACCATAGGCAGACTTAACACTCCCCTAAGAAGGTGGGAAGTGGCTCATAGATACAAAACCACTCTCTCTGCGCACACACACTGGGCTAGTGCTGACACACTACCGGGTGTGTTAAGCTCCTGATTTCCACGTCGTAAGTGAGACTACATGACAGGAAGTCACCTGGCCCCGGGATGAGCTTCACTGACCACTTCCCATGTGGAGTTCTGAGGCAGTGCTTCCCTCCCTTGCTTATGAGCTCCTGACAACGGTCTGGACTTTTCTCCACCGGCGGGCCATGAGCAAGAGAAGGGAAGAAAACTGATAAAAACTTTTAAGCAGTTCTTTCCCCCCTCTTGAAGTTAGTCACCTTTGTGTAAATAAGTTTTCTTCTTTTCTTTTTTGGCGGTGGGGGTTAGGGGTGGAGGAAAAAAGAGCCCCCAAATCACCTTTAAAAGCCTGTTCTCTGCCTTTTGTCCTTTGAGACCTATGTGATCTTGGGAAATTTTTTTCAAAAAATAAATAGTTAAGAATCTTAATTGGAATTCATTTTAAAATCAAATACTACACAAAGAGCAGCTAATACTGCAGTGCAGGCGTCATATTCTGGCCACAAGGGGGCTTATGGAATAAAAGGACCCAAAAAAGGAGGCAAAATAGAGTGAGGACAAAGAAAAGACTAGAGATTAGCTCCGAAATACCTTTACTACTGAAGGTATCATTTTAGAAAGAATATTTGTGATGTATGATGACAGGGAACAGATCTGAGTAAGCATGATGACTTTCAACTCTACTCACAAATTTAATAAAATCCTAAGAGATCGTAAACTGGCAGCTGCTTTGTGAAAATGAAATGCTAATGTTCACAATTATAATTTTTATACCCACAGCCATAAAGCATATAAAGGTATTAGGTTCTTTTCTAATGCAATCGATGTATAATGTATGTATATTACAGCAGATTAAATCATTCCAGGTAAGATGGAAATACTCACTGATAAGTATGCATTTGACCATTTGAAATATGCCTAGAAGGTACTTAAATAGAAAAACACCTATTTGGAGGAGAGAATAAAAGGAATGTTTTACCTGAAGCAAGAATTTTAATAAATATTGCCTTTTAGGGCAGGAAGCGTCATGACACTATTATTGCATGTTATTGACGTTTTAAACAAATTTAAGGATGGAAACAGTTTCAGATGTTGAGCAAGTTTATTTAGCTCCTATTGGTGTTTGAAAAAGGATTTTGAAGATGTAAATGAGAAAGGAGAGAATCACCCTATTGTATTATCTTTTCATATAAAACCTTAATATGGGCAGGTGTTGTGAGATGGAGAGAGGTTTGGACATGTTGCAAGGAACCCTGAATTCTGCATTCCTGTTGGAGGCATATAATCACAGACAGAGAATCAGAAAGGATTAAGGTATATTTATAAATCCAGGCAGAACAGCAGTGACAATACTGGTGTTTAAAAACCAAAAACAGGGGGCAAATGGGTATCTCAGTTGGTTAAGCAACTGCCTTCAGCTGGGGTCATGATCCCAAAGTTCCAGGATCAAGTCTCAGGTCAGGCTTCTTCCCATTCTTCGGGAAGTCTGCCTCTCCCTCTGACCTTCTTGCTCTTGTGCTCTCTCTCTTTCTCTCAAATAAAAAAAAAAAAAAAAAAAAAAAAAAAAAAAACACGTTACAAAAATCAAAAACAGGTGGAATGAAATGAGATCCTATACTGTAGGCTACAGGGTTAATATGAGTAGAAGCGGGTGAGGTCATAGGATCCTGAAATCAAATCAAGAAAGAATAGAAAATGTGATCCTCTTTCTGAGATTAAAATTATTGATTCATTAATTTATCAGGTACTATAACGTGATGCCTATAAGTATGGGGTTTGTGCTCACACTTATAGAGACGTCACCATTATATGATCTTGGGTAAATCATTTCAATTTCTTAAGCCACTTTTTTTTTTTTTTAATCTGTGGAATGGGTATAATTAGGTCACCTCACAGAATGACTACGGGAATTAAATCAATTACATTTTTAAAACACTTCACAAAGTTCCTGGCAGTTTGTGCCAGTAAGTCATTCAACTTTATTTACTGGGCAAATACTATAAAGACACATCTTGGGAAAAATTTTCAAAGATTTTCTATCAAATGAATGTTATGAATCCAAGACAGTAAAATGGTTTGAGGATATGAGATAAATAGAGCCGTTTTTGAAGCAGTGAGTAGTAAGCTAGGTCTGCAACCACTGATCGATACATGACAATTTCAGAGTAAGTTACAAACTACTAATAGGACTGAGAAGCAGGAAGGGCAGACCGCAGCCTCCAGGTCGTAGGGCAGGCCACACTACTCTTACTTCAGTGTCATCAAAATAATGGGCTCCAAATAGCTACAACAGACAAATAACTCTGACAGAACTTCAGTAAAGGTGCATTGTTAGTATGCAGGGAAACTCAAGCATTTACTCTTCCTTTTACCGCAGATGAAGATGAGGTCTCACCCATGTTAAACTGAGTTCAAAAAGGAGGAGTGCTTAGTATCTGTAAACTTTGCAAACCTTCCCTTAAGTTGAGGCATTGAGTGCAGAGACCTTTTGCATAAATTATCCCTTAAGAGTAACATAAGGCGCAAGTGGAAAAGGATGTAACACACACTTCTGTTAAGACCCTAACTTGCCCATGCTTGGCTGTGCTAGCCTCTCGCACCTGGGAGAGATGCTGCTCCTAATCTGGATGGCCAACGTGCTTCTGTGAATTATGCATCCTTCTAACCTTGACTAAAATACATTTGTAATTTGTGTGTGTGTGTGTGTGTGTGTGTGTGTACACGCGTGAGCGCTCAAGGGAAAAAAAATCTATGATTTAATCAAGATATCACAGACACATCAAGCATGAAAGAAACCCCAATACTGGCTGAATAACCAAAAATCACATTAAAATACATGCAATTCTCATCTGCTGAAAATAAAAGCAAGGCAACTTTCTGGTACAAAATGTTCAAATCTGTATAATGCATCACATCTTTCTTTAAGTATTTTATGTACTTTTTTTTTTTTAAGATTTTATTTATTTATTTGACAGAGAGAGAAATCACAAGTAGGCGGAGAGTCAGGCAGAGAGAGCGAGAGAGAGAGAAGCAGGCTCCCGCTGAGCAAAGAGCCCGATGCGGGGCTCGATCCCAGGACACTGAGATCATGACCTGAGCCGAAGGCAGCAGCTTAATCCACTGAGCCACCCAGGCGCCCCTATTTTATGTACTCTTAGTGAACACATTCTACCACTGTTTTTCCTTATAATAATTTCCTTATAATAATTTTGTATGGGTTACATTATTTTTCCTAGACAGATGGAAAAATTTATATGTAAAATGAATGATATTTCTATTTGGAAAAATATTTTTAGGATCATTTTGCTTCTCTCCTATTTGTTTTATAGCTTCTTCTGATCATTCAGGATATAATTTGCTTTGAGACAATATCAAAAGGTGGCCTCAGATCCATACCAAAGGTCTCTAAGCAAACTGAGGAACTGAAAAAGGAAAGTAGACATGTAATTTTTCCCTCCACTGTTCAAGAACTTTGAAAATTTAACTCCAAAATTCCTTTGCTCACTCAGAAACAATTGTGAGACACTGTAGTTTGCCAGATGCTATATTAGGCACTGGGAAAGTCTAAGTAAAATAGAATACAAATTAAATTTTACTCAGCATCATATTAACATTCTATGTGAATTCTATGAATTCACAGGACAGTGTCTTATGAAAGTCTATTGTCATTCTTGGCAAAAATAGGCACTAAATTAAAAATTAATTTGAACAAATAGAAGAGCATTCCTCTTTCTTAATTTATTTTGTAATGCAACAAGCAGCGAGTGGTAGTTGAGCACTCACTATTATCATTCATTTATTTTTAAGACCTCATTTGCCCTTATTTATATAAAGGGCATATTCTACAACATTCAATAAATGAACACAAAGTAATAATTAAATGATTATCTTATACTCATAGGAATTCATTGACTTTTTACATTTTTTGTCTTATACTTGCACCTTTCTGATTTTGAAAATTCTAGTTAATTTTACAAATGGAAGAAATGAGGATATAAATTTACCACATTTTTTTTTTTTAGAAAAACCACAGGTCCTTACATGTTATTTTTTAATTATTGATTTCAAAGTATTTATTCAAATATTTTCATAGTGGTTTTTATTTATTAAACACACAATTAAGAATGCTTGGGTAGCTTTGTGGGTTAAGTATCTGCCTTCAGCTCAGGTCATGATCCCAGGGTCCTAGGACGGAGTCCTGCATCAGACTCCTCGCTCAGCAGAGAGCCTGCTTCTCCCTCTGCCTGCTGCTCCCCTGCTTGTGCTTGCTCACTCTCTTTCTCTTTCTCTCACTCTCTGACAAATAAATAAATACAATCTTTAAAATAAAAAAAATAATAACTGCCTTTAAAAACAAAACAAAACAAAACCAAAAAACACACAGTCACTAAGGTCCACAATGTGCCTGTGAATCCAGGTCTAGACAGAGGTGAATAAGTTGTGATGTAAAAACCTTGAATCACACCATCAACCTCCACAATCTAAACTCGTAGTTATTTATAGAACGTGCCCCCCAAGACAGCAGAATACATGTGATTTTCAGAAACACGTGGAGCATTCACTGAGATCAATCCTATACAAGGTCAGTGGCCACCTGAGGCATTGATATCAAACAATATGTGGTACGAGTCCAACAAATTGACATAAACTAATTCCAAAGAAAGTACTAGAAAATCCTCAAGTATTTGAAAACAGACAATACTTTTATAATAAAAATAAAGAGGAGTTATATGGAGAATAGAAAACATTCTGAAATGAGTTGATATGCAAAGGCAGCATCAAAATGTGCAGTGAAGCCAAAAGCATGCTTTGAAGGAAATTAATGGAATCACATTACTTTAATAGAAGAGAAGAAGGTAGAATGTGTGAGAGCTAATTTTTCATTGCCCAGTACAGAGCTAGTTGATATTCTAAAATGATTGCATCAAGGTAAAAAGTTTACTAAAATTAATACCTATATTTTAGCTATTTAATATATGCATATGAAAAAATAGTTATATATATGAAAAACAGCTAAAATCAATGAAAATGAAAATGACTTTTTTATCAGCATGATGTATCATTTGAATTTTAAACCACATGTGTATATTATTTTGGAAAGACCAATGAAAATACTGATTGAAATAAATTAATTCCTTTCTTCCATAAAAAGTCAATGTTTCTATTATTATTAGTTAGAAGGGAGGTGATGACCTGTGCCAGGTACATGGTGTGATGTTAATGAAAATTTCCCTATTCCCCTTAAAATATATATTCTAGCCTGGCTATTATGTGGTATGCAAACAAACAAAATCTATCATAGCCCGATGTGTAAAAGGACTATGAAATTGCTACAAATATTTTTTCTGGTGTGCAATGTACACATACTGCAGAATGAACATTTATGGTTTAAGTGTCATATATGCATTAAATTGCACATAGCATAAATAAAAATTTACTCTATCTCATTAAATTTGTCAGAAGAAAGTGCTTAAAAAGAAGAATTCACATTGGTTATGTAATATGATTATATTCATTTTATTAAAATATAATTCATAACATTCAAAACTATGTTTGCTACAATATAAAAATGTTGTGTGATGAAACAAAGTTAATTAAGAAATAAGCAGATCATGCAGTCAGCCACTTTAATCATTCTCCAAACCTATATGCTATGGCACTCATAAATTAATCAATGAACACAGCCCACTATGTGTGTGGGGTGTGTGTGTGTGTGTCTGTGTGTCTGTGACTCTCTCTTCATTTCCATAATGTGAAATGGTGAAAAGCCCACTGCAAAATGCAGGCATCTTTTATTTACCCTTCTAGATCAAGGAAGTTCTTTCTGGAAGTAACTTAGAGGATAATGCCTCCCACTACATTTGACACAAGATCAAGAGTTTACGTGGATATGGATCTGCAGTAGGAGAGACATCATAGCGCGGCGTAAGACAAAGGACCAGCAAGGCACTTTTGTGCTAGACACAAAGTTTCAAAACCTCTTCAAGCCAAATGGAAATCGATACCTATTTACTTTCTAAAAACACACAATTTCTTAACCTTAGAAAGTGCTAATTGCTTATCACAGAGGTATAACTTTTCCAGATAAACCCACTAAATTTTGCTTAGGAAACAATCTCACATTTCACAGCAACGGGTTTAGCCAAAGACTATTAAAAATGTACACAGGCACACCTCAGAGATACAGCAGCTTTGGTTCCAGATGACCAAAATAAAGCAAATATTGCAATCAAGAGGGTCAAATGAATTTTTTTAGTTTCCCGGTACATATAATTATGTTTACACTATACAACAGTAGTCTGTTCAGTACCCAGCAGTATCATGTCTAGGCAAACAATGTACATGACTTAAGCTTTCAGCCAGTTGTAATCTTTTTTGCTGGTGGGGGGTCTTGCCTCGCTGTTGATGGCGGCTGACGGATCAGGCTGGTAATTTCTTAGAATAAGACAACGAGGACGCTTGTCACATCTATTGATTCTTCCTTTCACGAGGAAGTTCTCTGTAGCATACAATGCTGGCTGACAGCATCTTACCATAGTACAACTTCTTTTCAAAATTGGAGTCAGTCCTTTTAAACCCTGCTGCTGCTTGATCAACTGGGTTTACATAATAGTCTAAATCCTTTGTTGTCATTTCAACAATCTTTCTAAGCATCCTCACCATGGGTAGATGCTGTGTTATGAAACCATTTTCTTTATTCATCCCCTAAAGGAGCGACTCCTCACCCACTAACGTTTTGTCATGAGATCGCAACAATTCAATCACATCTTCAGGCTTCACTTTCAATTCCGGTTCTCCTGCTAATTCCATCACACCTGCAGTTACCCCTCCACTAAAGTTTGTAAAACGTGTAAGATTTGTCAAAACCATAATATCTGTGAAGTGCAATCAAACAGAGCATGGTAAAACAAGGTATGCCTGTCTTCCCACCGTTCCTATGTATTTATTTTCTGTTTGTCCACTTGAGTTATCTTGGTGTATTTTTCCAATTTTAGTTCGGATAATTGTTTCAGACTATGTCCTAATTTTGGATACAAAGAAGACAGAATACTATTCTATATTTGCGCCTTTTTTCATGAAAGCCATAAACACTCATAGTTAGAATACAGAGCCTGGGGGCTACAATATGCCTTTTACAAGGGTGTGAACAGACTAGGCATTTCCCCAAGTGAAAATATTAGAAAGGAAAATGTCTTTCCTTCAGGTGTAATATAGGTGCTCATTATAGACTTTTGTGAGTGCTTCACAGTTATAAGTGTTTAATATTACCATTCCTAGTTTCTTTGAAAATATACAACGTGTTCATCATTTGAGAGTGATTTTGTTTTTCCATTACCTACAAGTAATTAATTTACTGACATTAAAAAAATCTTTCCTAAGAGTGATATAAACTCAGGAACTATTCTAATATCACTCATTCATTCAACAAATATTTGATTACAAATTAATAATCTAGGCACTATTCTAAGTGTAGGAGATACACAACAGTCAATATTCCTCTTTCCTTGGAACTTTTATTCTTGCTAGGAAATATAAATAATCAAATAAGTTACATATGTATAATTTATTTACAATGATAAAGTCACACACACACGCACACACACACACACTTACATATAAAGGGCGATATAGATATACCAGAGATAAACATAAGGGTTAGGGGGTCCTGTTGTAAGGAACAACAACAGGAGGGAAGATAACATTTTTAAAAGTGTGGTGTTGTGAGACATCACTGAGGATCTGATGTGGGTATAAGGTCAGCAGAGCTTGAGGGTATAAGCCTAGGAAAACCAGAACCAAGAGCGTTCTTGATAGGACGGAGGAAGCAACCAAGGCAAAGACACTGTGGTGGGAGAAAATTGGGCAGGGCAGCAAGGTTCCAGTAAAAGTGAGTCCTTATCTTCTAGTTGAACAGATAAACACAAATTAAAGGCAAAGTTAGATGAGTCTAGAAGGTCTCAAGGTTGGTAGTGGTGCTAGTTTGTCACTGTTTTGTGAAGTACAAGAAATTTCTGGGGCTAACTCTTCATTCCTCCTGACAGAGGCATGAAAGCCAGTGAGGGGGAATCCCAGACTGCTGGAGGTTTGTTCCCCTCATAGGATTTTTACGCAAAGGAACTTAACACTACGTGTGTGACTCTGTTCTTTCTGATGTAAACTTTGCTTTAAGCCATGACTCTATGATTGTGTGAGTAGAGACAGACCTTCATAGATAAGCAATCATAGTTGCATGGTAGGCTAAACCGCCATTACCAAGTACATGAGAATATTCAAAGATTTGAGAAAAGAAAAGTCAAAACTGCTTTTGCACAGAGGAAATTCTGAGACGTGTTCTACAAGAACAAATAGGTTAGCTAAATTATCAGTTTGTTGTTCAAAATTCTAATGATGTTTATGGTGTATACTTCATTAAACTCCTAGTGAGGTGGTAGGAGAGCCTTTTAATTTTCTTTTTTTAATCCACTTCTGGCAGCAGTAAGCGATGATAGGAAGCTCGTTGTTAATCTTCTCATAGATCAGATTTAATGATTTTAATTTTCTTTCATTCTGTAGTTGTATTGCCTGAATTCTGAGGTGTAACATTTCATCAATATGGATCAAGACTGATCATGACATTGCTTTATTGTTCACAGTAAATGTGAAAGATGGCTGTTCTTTCTTTCTTTCTTTATTCCTACTTGTGTAATAGTCAAGGAAGGGAAGAAATTATAGCAAAAATAGTCACAAAATACAAATTGGTGTGCACTACTGAAATCAAGATTAAATACTTAAACTGATCAAAACAAACTTTTTTTTTAATGCATCTATTTAATGTATGATTTAGCCTTATTGGATTTGAGATACTGACAACCTGTAATTTGTAAATGTTATGTTTGGATCCAGACTTCTGCATAAAGAGTTGGACTCTTCGTTTCATTGAAGGAAAGAAAAATCCTTACACTGAAAAAGAAAATCTGAATCATGTTCTGAGTGTCCAGTGTTCTATAGGCTGGAGCAAAATCTAGATGTTTACCTACAATGTCAGACTCAGCAACTTTCTTTGGCCACTTTAAAGGGTGTTAAGTACCTCAAAGATTCCCACTGTTCCATTTCAATGTTCTTAAATGCTCTACTCTTTGTGACTAAGCAACATAATAGCAGAAAACTTTGGTCTACCCAGTGACTAGATCCTCCCTTAGGAAGGTTCAGGCACAGGTACAAGGAGGAGCTCTGGGCTCACATTTAACCCATTAGGGAAAGGGCCCATGTTTGCTTTTGTAGAAATTGCAAGAAGCATCAGCCAGCAGAATTGTCTCTGTTTGGATCCTTTCTAGAAGTTTTTTGATCCTCTTTCTTATGTTCCATTTTGCCATCTCTTTTCTGGTTTACCTTAAATACAGCATTACTGATAGGGATTGGTACTTCTATTATTCTTTGACTATGTTTTTACGCTTTTTTTATGTGATTATTTAGTCTTTCTATTTCCAGTCTTTTTCAGATGCTACTGTGACAATTTTTCTCCCCCCTCCATAAGACTTAACAAAATGTTCCTGGTGTCTATTTTGCTTATCATCTCACCCTGGTGATCTTTTTCTCCTGGTGGGATAATGTGGCTTACTGAGTCCTGCGCTGTTCTGGTAACCTTGTGTTCTGATCTGAGCTTGGGTATAAAAAGCGGGTATTGTAATTCCTTTTGGTGATGAGTACAAAACTTCTGATTGGGAGTCAAGGTGAAGATGAATTACTTTCACAGAAGCAGAATCATGAAGGAAATGACAACAGCAGACCAGTTCACAGACCTCTTGAGTCTTGTGGTACAGAAACATTCCTTTTCAGCCCTTCTTGCCTAGGTAACTTAGGGGAAAACACAGGTGTCCCCTATCTGTAAGTCCCTCAGAACAGCACAGCAGTGTTTTGTCAGGTGCTCAAGAGTTTTTAGGAAGTATTTGCAAAGACAAAGGCAAGAAAGAAAGGAAGGAAGGAAGGAAGGAAGGAAGACCACCTTACCACCTCGATATGTGAACTGAGATTTTAGTGGGGAGGACAGATGCAGGAACAAAGAAAAGTTTATTCTTTTTTGTCCACTATTAATTTTGGAATGCTATGCAATGTTTTCAGCTATCCAAAAATTTAAGACCTACATTCCAAATGCCACAATAGTATAAAATAGATGTCAAAACTAGAAAGGCAAATTGGTAGGTTAAGTGTTGGAAATGTTTTCACAGAATGGATATATGTATATATATTAGCTTGAGTATGTATATTTCCATATTTTTTTCATGTTTCGATCATGCAGTCCATGTGACTTTAAGGTCATTATAATCCAATGTAAATGATGAGCAACTTTGCTAAAATGCCTTCGGTAGGAAAGTATGTATCATTAGAATCCAATCCCTACATGTCTCCATAAATGAATTTTATTTTCAACTGCTCTTTATTTCAACTGCAATAAGTAAAAACTGATGGTTTTAAATGACCATAGACCTTCATCAAAATGTTTTTATTATGGGCATAAAAATAAAATATAATCACATCTAAATTAAGTGGATTTTTATAATACTTTTTGAATTTAATTTCATTATTATTTATATCAAGTATTAAAAGCTTTTCCTTTCAATTACCACATTGACCATTTATTTTCTAAAAATTTAGTGTAAATCAATCTCAGCATTTCATTATTAACATTAATATACTTCCTTTATTCATATTTCCTAGTGGATTCTGACATGTCTTTCAAAAAACTGGCCACACAGGAATTTAGAAAAAAATACGAGAATAATAATAGTGAAGGAAACTACTTAGCTAGTAATAGAATTCTGACATATTAACTGCAATCCCATATTGAATTATCACCATTGACCTTCAAATAACTCTTGGCACTAGATATTATTTAAGCGCAAAGCCATAGAACACAATAAACTTCACAGGGTAAAACAAAATCTTTTTCCTAGTAATACATGTATATAAGTAGTTGATTTTCTCAAGTCTACTGCTATTTCAAGTTATTCACGTGTGTAGGGTCAAGAAGTGCTTACAAGGAGGATGAGTGTGAATCAGATGATTGACACCCTCACTTTTAATGTCTAGGACTAAAATGAGCAAGCTAGGATGATATGCCTTTAATTCTGGAACTGCAAAGCTGAACATGACCAGACAGAAATCATATTTGGTATCCCAGAAGGACATGTGTGCTAAAAGCATGGTATGTCGAAGGCACTATTCTGGGAGTAGTAAACACTTAACAGAGCTAAAGTAGACCCTTCATAGATTTTGTCTTAACACTGTCAATTCTCACCCATGCCTCCCTGCACAGCTGTCTCAGAGGCCTTCAGACAATATGGGTGATCTGAGAACATTCCAGAATGGCATAGCATAACATTGCTTAGCATTGGATATATTGTTCTATATTGATTAAAAGTTGTAAAATATGTGGTTCCTCTAAGTTTCAGTGACATCCTAAATACCAGGAAATCATGCCCCTTAACATTCCTGCTACCTACCTATGCCTGAGACTGTGCTAAACATTTTGCTTTGGTTACAGTCGATGGACTTCCCAGAGGATCTGAATTACAGCTCATTCCAGTATGGAAATAATACATATTTGAGGTCATATAAGACCTAAGCAAGCACAATGCCACAAAAAACATTGGAAATTCTTATAATTTTTTCAAACAGTGACTGCAAATTTAAGTGTATCAAGCAGTAAAAGTATTATAATGACATTCCGATTCGGATAAGGCTTAAGAAAATGTGAGTCTCACCTAAAGGCTTAAAGAATAATATATTTCTTTTTGAAAATAGTTGAATCTCAAAAATGTAAAGCTGGTAGTTATATCTCTTGTGACTTTTCTCTCCAGATATAGTACTAGATTTTAAAAGCTCAAATATGCACATCAGTGACTGCACTTGGCGCCTCAGAAAAACCACACCTTTCATGTAAGCACATGCTTTTGAGAATTTTCTTTTGAGAGTAAGAGAGATGAAAATGACTACCCAGGAATAGTAACAGCATACCTAAGTGTGTTCCCACTAGAATGGAACAGATGGTAGTTATTATTGTCTCTAAAACTTTTTATTTATGGATTACATTCTTGAAAACGTTAGGTCTAATTTCATTTTCAAGAATATAAGCTCCTGGAGAATTAAATCCCTTTTATAAAGATCACTGGCCAGTTTTCAGTTCATTAAAAATAATTTACATTCGATACAGATTCATGGCCCTTATAAAATCATTTTGAATTTTCCTACTTTGCAGATACAGAAAGTGGGGCTTAAGAAAGATATAATTTGTCCAATGTTGCCCTAGTTGAATAAAAAGCAGGGCTTTAATCTACATTTTTTGGTTCTATAATCATGTCATTCATTTATACATAAACATAAAATATAATTAAAGTGTTAGGAGTAAAATATGGCAAACATGATGAGATTCAGAATCTAGGAACATCTCTTCCAGTTAACTAAACTGGGATGAGTTTTCATAGGAAATGGGTAAAATGGGAGCACGTAATTTATTGATTATGTTCTCTGGGTATTCATTTTTGTGTTCTTGGAAAAGGTTTCAGTCTACATCTAATCTATTTGAAATGGGAAAACATGACAGATCTCCAAATAAATTAACAACTTTGAACCCAAGGGAATGATGTAAGCTAACTAAGGAAAATATAATTGCGAAGTAACTTTTTGAAGAAATCAAGGCAGTGAATCCAGGCAAGAACCTCTGAACAAAATGATCCTCTCTCTCTCTCCTTGAGGTGAAAGTTGATACTGCAATTGTGTTCACATTACTTAGTTAATATCTCCTTAAGAGATATTTTTATGTTCTTTGTGAATCTGAATGTGTATGTGTATAGACTATGTGATATCAGGCGCCATGAAATTAGACAGCAATTTCCTGAATTAAGCTTGACCAGTTGGATGTTTAATAGTACTTCCAAATAAAATATTATTTTGATGTGCTTGCGAAAAATGAGATTTTTCAGTGTACAAAATTAAATTTGTCTATGATCAAGATGATAACTATCTCAGGAGCAAATACAACTATAAACTGGTACAGAGATAAAGATATAAAGTCTAGGTTAAAGAGAAAGAATTAAATATCGCCAAAATTAGAATCTGCCATGCATAGTGGACTAAGGCTATATCTTTTATTGAAGTTCTTGCCAGCTCTAGTAGAAAAGATTCAGGAAAAAGTCTGGCTCTACTTGGGTCATGTGCCCATCCTTGAAATGATCCATGGGCTTCAGTGGGTGGGACCTTTTGAATGGGCAGCCCAGTCGTGTGTTCACCTTTGTGATGCTCGGAAGGGTAGTCTTCCCTTTTCTCAAGCCGGGCCAGCAAAAAGTAATATGCTTTCATATAGAATGAGACCTCCATTATTATCAATATTGCTGTTTTCATGAAAGTCCAGTAAAATAAACAACTGACACCCTCTCAATAATCAGTCTGTACACAACAAAAGAGAACCAAAAACCTGGGCTACCTGACCAATATATTCAAAAATTGTGGGACCACGTGTGAGACAATTTATATGAGCTACATATGTCACAGAATCCAACTGAAGCCTTCCCCATTCACAGGTGTATCCAATTAGGCTGCCCCATTGTTGACTGATACGTCTGGGTGGTTCCTTGGCTTTTACTAGGAATGCGAAACACAACAGAGGTACAGTGAAATTTTCATTCACAAAAACTACACTTTGTCTCACCATTTTTAACAACTATAGTTTTAATGAAAGGGAACATTGTAATTCTGGTGGACACGATCTGTATTAAATAAGCTTCACTGGGAAAAAAAAATCTTATTAATTCATGAGTGCAACTCAGTAAGTGGGAAATCTGAAATTTAAATCATGCATTCATTTGCAGCAGACTTATCCATTGCTATCTTTTTATTTTGTTGAACATTTGACCCTCCCGGAAACATCTGAGATGCTGATCAGTGAAGGGAAATGTCTCAGAGTGACAGCACCGTGAACCTGGGAGCCTTTCACATTCCCCTTCATCGTTGCTTGGTGTGGGGCACGATGCATTGTGCATCAGAGCTACCAGATAATGATCCTTTTCTGAAGCTCAGTATAAAACAAGAGGTAAAACATAGCAAAAAGTTATTAAATATATTAAGAGTTGGTTACAAGAAAATGCCTCTAGCAAAGTAAATTGGAAAGAGACATGAGAGCAGTCCATCCCCTACTGGACATATGCTGTCATGTTCTAGTCATTTACTCAGTATGTACTACGTGCCTGGCACTGCTCCGCAGTCTTCACATACGCTACCATTCTTCCCCTGTACAGCCACCCCTTCCGCCAGTGAGGAAACTGAGGTTCAGAAGATAAAACCAAATGGCCTGTCTTTGGAAATCTTAAGGCTGCGTTTCAAATCCACATCTCTGACATTTTAAAGACACAGTACTATCCTCTGTTGGCATTCTGCTCACCTTTACTCAAGTTTAAGAATTGTGAATATTTTTGCAACCAATAGCTTAACCTGTAGCTCTCGAGTAGATACAATGGTTGCCCTACATAGAGCTGTCCAGAAATGGGTTTATTTCTTTAGATCTGAAACACCAACCACACAACACCCAAGTATTATCATTTATGGACTCACATCATAGATGGAGATTCATGTTATCTTCACAACTGTTTGAGAAAAGAGATGCTATTTAGATTTGAGGTATTTTTGATTACTACTACTGTAATTTTATATATATGTACATATATATAACTTATTTAAATTATATTAAAACTTCATGTGTTACACAAAGAAGCAGAGTAGAGTTATTTTTTTCCCTGTTTATCTTTGCATTTTCTCTGGCACCTGTCAACCCAATTCAATACCTAAGCTATTAAATTATATTGATAACACTTGTATATTTTAATATTAACTTTACATTAACAAAAATAATTTATAATCATACAGTGTTTATCATAATGATTGTACATTGGCAATAAAATAATTATTGGTATCCTTTGCACAGTGATCATTGCATGCTATTATATATTAATATTTGCTAATAACATTTGCTTATGGAACCAGAGCAAGACCTTTAAACCTCTAAGAGAAAGATAGCATGCCTTTTATATTTAATAAACTAGTTCCACTACCTAGCATATACCACACACTCAAAGGCTTGTAAAACTGTAAGTGATCTTTGAATGCAAGAATTTCCACAAAAGCAATAACATACATTTGTTAAAAATACATCTCAGTGTTTTAGCTTGTGATTCTGAGTTATTCTACAGGTTTCTTCACTTGGTTACAACATTGCATTAAAAGACAAAGGCAATCTTGTTCATTTTACATATGTAGAGTAGTGGAAATCATACATGAGATATAGAAACAGAAGTCTAAGAATACATAGGTTATATTTAAATTAACTTATAGAGTATTTCATTAAATCCTAAGTTCTTTACACATAATCCTGTAAGAACCCACTGAAAAACCTATTTTCTAAAACTTCTTGGATAGGAAGGGGCATGGCCTCTGTGGTTCCAATGTAACAAGTTCTCAGCGGAAATCACAGAGCCTTGAAGACTGGAGAGAAAAGCAATAAAGAGGAGACTTGACTTCATCTTTTGTTTTGCTCTTAGTTTTGTGACATGAATAAGTCTCTGACTTTTCTGAACTTCAGAAGTCCTATTTATACAACGAGCATGATAACACTTGCCTTGTCTATTTCCTAGGATTACTGCAGATCTCAAATGAGATAATGCATGTGAGACTACTTCAAATACTGTCAACAATTCCAGCATCAAGGCTTGGACCAAACGCTGCTCAAGCAAGGAAACCCATCGTCAGTATTCCTCATGAATGGGTATTCCAGATAACAGAACTTAAACCTTTAATAGAAATGTGTCTCTGGGGGTGCCTGGGTGGCTCAGTCATTAAGTGTCTGCCTTTGGCTCAGGTCATGATTCCAGGTCCTGGCATCAAGCCCTGCATTGGGCTCCCTGCTCAGCCGGAAGCCTGCTTCTCCCTCTCCCACTCCCCCTGCTTCTGTTCCCTCTCTCGCTGTGTCTCTCTCTGTCAAAAAAATAAATAAAATATTAAAAAAAAAAAGAAATGTGTCTCTGAAATCATCTACCATTTACTAGTTCACGTTCCTTATTTTGCTGGCATACCGAAGATATCTTAATTTTTCTGCCACAAATATCAAAGGCATGACCATCAGAAGTTGTGCTAGACATAATACAGGACCCTTGATTTGTCTTTCTAGATATCAGGACTTCAGATGGCTGGTGTGCTGTCTCCAGTCTGCCTTCTCCTAATTTGCTGCTTCTACTCAGATGTTGCTTGAGAATTCAGGCAACCTGGCTGTTTAGAACCTCGTACAGCCAAAAAGCTTAAAGAAAGTATCTGGAGACGTTTCTGAAAAGTCAAAACAAAAACAAAGATTTCAAGCTGAGGGTCTTCCTGACTTCCACAGGCAGCAAACTTTAGAAAAAGCCAAATTGTAATCTAGAATAAACACTGTTGCCAGATTAATACCAGTAATTCAGGGTCTTCTATCCATGTTTCTCTGACCTTCTGGCCATCTCATATACAAGAACATCCATAAGATTCCAAAATATTCAGCTTTGTGTGTAAGAAACCATGGTGCCTCTGAAATGTTTACTTTAGAAGAAAAAAAAGAATGTTTGATCTTGGGTCAAAATGTGAAGGCCTCCGCCTCTCTTTCAAATGTTACCGTAACAAAGGGATTGAAAACATGTACCTACGGGCGCCCGGTGGCTCAGTTGGTTAAGTGGCTGCCTTGGGCTCAAGTCGTGATTCCAGGGTCTTGGAAGCCCCACATCAGGCACCCTGCTTCGTGGGGAGCTTGCTTCTCTCTCTCCCTCTGCCTATAGTGCCCCCTACTTGTGTGCTCGCTCGCTCTTGCTCTCTCTCTGTCAAATAAATAAATGAAATTTTTTATAAAAAATTAAAGAAAAATAATATATGTATCTAAAAGCCTTTTTCTAAAATCTGGTTTATAGTATTGTGAAGAACTAGAAAGTTGGTGATTTCTACTAATTACATAATGTAACGACTAACCATAATGAATGGACCAACAACCTCCTGAATTTCAGTCAACAGTGATTGGAACATTATACTCAATCTCTATTATTCCTCTTCATTTTTCATCAATATAAATTAATCATAGGTTTTAGTGAAAAAAAAAAAAAAAAAAGCAAACCAAATGCAAATGGAAAAGCAACACTTCCCCAAGAAGTTATTTGAAAAGGAGCCCACGTTATCACTTTCAAATCATTCTTGAAGAAATGAGAATGCTGTCCGACCTGCCCGAGTTTTCTATCAGCAGTGAAATTCATAAAGGTCACCTCTGACAAACGAACACAATATTCTTCTCACAGCCCCTGTTACAGTAGCAGCCAAGCAGCATATTCATTTTCGTTTTAATTATGTTTGTAAATAGTGGGAGAGGCAGGCAAGAAGCCTGTGCGGACCGCCTGCGGAGCCTCTGTGGGTGTTGGGAGGGACTGCAGCAATCGCCCTGGTAGATTTCATTATTTTTCAGTGGATTTTTATTGGCCGGGGGTAATATCTTATTAAAATTCTGCTAGTTATAAAAGTTGTTTAAGGAAACCCATTCCTTTGTCATAACATCTTCCCACCTGATTATCAGTTCATTTATGCCTGGGATTCCCAGCGACCATTTATTCTTAAGACAGTGTAATTTTTGTGTAACCTTGATTGTTATCTAATTTATTTCCCAAGTGACAATTGATCCCTGATATATTGGCCCTAAACAAAACCCCCATTGCTTACTGATGCATTCAGCTACAGTCACCTTGTATCTACCAGAGAATCCATTGACAAAGCAGTCTGGAAAATTAGCTTTGGCTTAAAAATGCTGTAGCAACATCACTGGTTTTTCTAATGTATACCATGCAGGTAACATCAGCTGTATAATTGATTATTCTTTACTGTGTTTTCACTCTTATGTAAGGCAATGTGACAGATGATATTGAAAATATAGAAAGAAATCATATGCATAAATAACTATTAGCAAAGTAATGATTGCAAATAAAAATATAAGAGAGTTACTCTTAAACTTCATAAAAGGGGGAGATGCCCAGAGGAGGAGTCAAGTAAGCTTGCAGGAGGAAACAGAATAAGATTGGACACCTGAAGTGAGCATATGGTTCAAATATATGAAAATATAACACTGGGAAGAGAAAACAGCAAGAACAAAACCAGTAAAACAGACAAGCTCGATGCATCTAAAAGGATAAGTACAGTTCAGCTTCCCTAAAATGTTTAAGGGTAAAAGAGCAGAGAGTAGGTGAGAGCTTTAGGCTAAGAAAAAATTAGAAGAATATATTTATAAAGGTTTTGACTATTAGGGTAATAAATCTCAGCTTTTCAATTGTGACAATTACCAGATTCAGAGTTCTAGATGTCTAGGACTACACTGAAATGTAACACTGTGGGGGATTTTTGTTGCTACTTGTTTGTTTTTTTTCCCTTTCTTTTTGGCTGTGTCTCCTAAGAATTTTCAGAACGCAACTTTACTAATTTATCTTTAAGGAGGAATACAATGTGCTTGTTTTAGTCATTGCAAACGGTGCTTCCCTTCTAGGGTATAAAACATACATAGAAATACAATGTATGACAAAATAGCACAACAGGATAAAAGGGATAAGGAAATAAAGTTAAACAGGAAGTTTCTTGAATTGTTGGAGAAGTAGTAAATGGGCCGTTTTAAAATAGACTGTTTTAAAATAGGCTCTTTTAAAATCAAGAATGTATGTTGCTACCAAGTTTAACTATAAATAATGAAATAATTTTATATTAAATTAATAACTATAAATAATGAAACAATGAAATAAATGAAAATAATAATAAAATGAGTATCTAAAAAGTTAGTTGTTTTTCTCAACTATTCTAATTCTGGAACTACTCAGTTCAACAGAAGTCAGGAAATCATCAACAAAGAATGAAAAGAGAGGAAAAAATAGAAAACAAATAGAAGATAACAGACATAAACCCAAACAGTGATTTCTTTAAATGGAAGTGAACCAAATACTTAAGTGAAGAGTCAGATATGGTCACACCGGTTACCGAAAATATGCTGTTTATATTCTAGTAGATAAACGTCACCTATAAGAACATCAAAAGCATGAAAGTAAATGATGAAGAAATATATACTACGTAAACATTAAATGAATGAAAGCTGCTGTATCAACACTAACGTAGACTTTAAGGAAAGAATATTGCAAGAGATAAATTGGCTGTTTTAATGATAAAAGAGACAATTCAACATAAAGAAAAAGATTTTAAATGTGTATGTAACAAATAAGCAAACACTGATCTAAGAAAATGGAAGAATAGACAAATACATAATTATAGCTAAAAATTCTAACACACCTTAATTTAAAAAATCAGACAAAAATCAGTAGTGAGAGGTAATTTATGAGATGTATAATTTGCCAATGTTGCTTAATTTGCCACATTTTAAACTGTACAAATGAGTGCACAGTACACATTATTTTAAGTGCACATTTGAACATTCTGCACTACAAAGTAAGTCTCAAAAACATTCAAATTATTAAGATCAGAGAATATGGTCTCTGAACACAAAAAAAATTAAACCTGACATCAAAGATAATTAGAAAATGGCCATTGTTAAATAATTTATAAACTTTTTAATGAGAAGCAAAGGTTAGAAAACTTTCAATCAGAACTTTACAAAGGAGGATATCCAAATGACGAATATGCACATTTGTTATCAGGGAAATGCTAATTAAAACCACAGCTGATATGACCACAAGGCAGAGAAAGAGCTAATACTACCAGGAAGCCCTTTCATAGGAACAGTGACATAATCACAGACTTGATCTTCAAGTTAGATGTTGTGGGAGCCGACGTGATCCTGCCTCTGTCGGCCTTAGGATTATGTGCTCCAAAGCCAAATTATCACCTGAAGTTCAACCCCGTGTCACTGGCTGTCAGCAAGTTACCATCATCTTCATGGATGGCTACAGAATTCTATCAGATTTACTGATGTTACCATCTTGTTCTTTTATTATTGATCCACGACTGAATTACAGTTAATGGAAATTGATAGAATAATTTTAGTCATAAACTCAATTTTTAAGTTGTCCATATACATGTCCGTATAGAGAAACAAAATCTAAAAATATATCTGGACTAAAAAAGCCAATCAAGCAAGTATAACAGTCATCTCTCTCCTATAGCTTCTTCAAAACAATGTTTAATTCACTTCACCATGGTATTACTACCAGAAAGGACCTAAAAATCGACCCAAGAGAAGTGATTTTGACAAACACCTTGCTCAGATGAAAGATAATTTTATCAACATGAATTTGGATAGTTACTTTCCCTCAGGTGCTACTTTGGCTACCCTCATGCAGTCACAGAGACTGATCATGATGACAGTGACAGACTTCCTAAGCATTATAGAGCTCACAAATCCAGATAAAGAGCGGAGTACCTGCCTGGCTCATTTTGAAAAAGGGATGAAAATTTTTGATTGATTGGGGAAGAATATATTTAACCCCAGGATGGGGTTGGGAATCAAAGAATAATTCCCTCTTCCTATTAAAGATATGGAACGGTAGCTCAATTACGTTCTTGAAATCATTTTCAAAACATGTATTAAAGCTGGGGAGTGCTTCTCATCAGATTCCAAAGTCAAGGGTTCAGTCCTATGACACTGCCATCCCCCCCCACCCTTGAGAAACCAGTCACACACCCAGGCTATCACCTAACAGCTACAAACCAGAAGTTCCAGCGATCCCTTCCAACTCAGGATGCCAGTCATAAGTTCATGTTGTTTTGTGTACTTCTGAAAGACTGGCTATAAACCAGAGATTCCCAAGAACCCTTCCTTGGGTTTGATTAATTTGCTAGAGAGGCTCACAGAACTTGGGAAGCCCCTAGATTTACAGTTTGTTATGAAAGGATATAACCCAAGAAGAGTCAAATGGAGGAGATGGATAGGTAGGGTCATGGGGAAAGGGCTCAGAGGTTCCCTGGGCTCTCCAGGTATACCACAGTCCCTAATTGCTAGGAGCTTCCCAACCTGGAAGCTCTCCAAACCCAGCCCTTTGAGCTTTTATTATGAAAGTTTTATTACATGATCATGACTGATGAAGCCATTGACCACAGTGATTGGTTCAGCCTCCAGATCTCTCCCCTCCCCAGAGCTCTGGGGTGGGGAAGCAAGTATTGAAAGTCTATCCCTTTGATCACATGGTTGGTTCACCTGGCAACCAGCCCCTAAACTTAGATAGAGTTCAAAAGTCACCTCATTAATAGAACAAGAGATACTTTTGTTGCTCTCATCACTTAGGAAAATGCAAGAGTGTTAGGAGCTCTGTGCCAGCTACTAGACAAAATCCAACTTCTATATCTCTTATAAATCACATATTATAGTACCCCCATGTAATATCCATAATGACCCGAGACAGAAGGGAATACTGTGACCTCTGCCCAAGATTAGATAAGCCACCCTCTTTTTGAGCTACAGATGGTTCACATATAGTATAATATTGGTTTTAGGAGTAGAACTTAGTGATTCATCACTTATATATAACACCCAATGCTCATCAAAGCAAGTGCCCTCCTTAATACATATCACTCATTTGGCTCATCCCCTGTCCACCTCCCCTCCAGCAACCCTCAGTTTGTTCTCTAGTTACCGGTTTGTTCTCTAGTTCTTTAGTAAACAGCCACTCATGATTTGCCTCCTCTTTTTTTTTCTTCTTTCTCCTATGTTCATCTGTTTTATTTCTAAAATCCCACAAATGAGTGAAATCATATGGTATTTGTCTTTTCTCTGACTGAATAATTTTATCTAACATAATACACTCGGGTTTCATCCACATCATTGTAAATGGCAAGATTTCATTCTTTTTGATGGTTGAGTAATATTCCTGTGTCTCTGTGTCACACACACACACACACCCACAATACATATATATGTAAGGGCCTATTTAGCCAGAGCGGCCCCACCTCAGTTGAACAGCCATTTTGTTGTTTATGCAGTAAAAGTTAAACTGACCCTGCCCCCACCTCCCGCAGGAGAACTTATTTAAAAGCAAGTCCAGGAAACCAGTCCCAGGTAACAAAGCCCAAATACAAGGGTGGGTCAGGTCAGGTGGAGATAACAGCCCGAATGCAGGGATGAGTTGGGTCAGGTGGAGACATCCAATCAGTAAAGTGCACATACTGTCTCCCTAGCTAGGAAGGAGTGTGGGCCCCACCTTTTGGGCGTCAATTCTGACCAAGGTGATAGGCTAGTTCAAATAGCTACTATGGGGTGAATTGTAATTCAATTGGCCACCTGTGTGTGACCCAGCATGACTGTGCATCTTTCTCTGTGTGTTGCAATCTCATTGGCCACCTGTGTGTGGCCAGGCTCAACCACATGGCCTTTGCTCTATAAAAGTTAGTCTGTGAGGCAGGGATGGGTCGCCCTCTCTGTAAGAGGCGTGGCCCCGAACGGTCGGTTTGATTCTCGATGCTTGGCACAAAATACAGCTTTGCTTGACCTTCACATTGCATTAGTCTCGCCCCTTTAATCATGGACCCATCATTGGGGGACCCAACATATACACATATATGTATATATGTACCACATCTTTATCCATTCATCAACAGATGGACATTTGGGCTTTTTCCATAATTTGGCTATTTCAACTGGACCAACATGAGCATCGTGCTCTGTGGGATGAGAGCCCAGGGGATGATGTGCTTTATGCATGAACTTCCCTTAATAAAGCTTATTTTATATTCATACTGTATGGTGCTACAGGTATGTCTGTGCTTAAAGGAAATCTTTACCCGAAGCCTATCTCATCTTCAAGATGCTGAAAGAAGGAAAAAGCAGGAACTCCAGGCCTAAATTATTTGAACAATTATCAGAACTGCCTACAACTTTTTAGTAGATCTCATGAAACACTTTTTTGTCCTGACTAGCATCATGGTAGACTCTAAGATCACCTATCAGTTCTTCCATTCCAAAACACAATTTTATGTTTATTTCAAATGTCTTTTACCATTTTTCTATTTTTCTATTCACTTATTTTAAGTCTCCTCACCTAGATTTTCTTTCTTCGTATGCTGACACAAGGCAGCTAACTACATCTTCTCATTACAAATACCTTTGTTGCTGCTCCTTGCTTTATTCAACTGAACAGTATAGCTTCTTGTTTATTATATTTCAGTGTATATGCATCTGCAATATCCTTTTTCACCCCCAAATAGTACGTTTATTTAATTATTTGAATAACCAGCAGTGTAGCATTGCAAAACCCTTTGCTTTCATGATTTTCTCTTTCTAGTAGTCCTGAATCCCCTTAACACTCTTGAATATATTTGGGGGATCATACCCCGGAAATGGAAGCAACTGGTTTAAAAGAATGAGGATGTTCTGCCTCTATGGATATTGCAACATTGTCTTCCAAAGAAATGAGGTGAGTTGCCTTAGGGCAGTCTCCTGAATTACCTCTTTTCCTCCAGGACTGGCTTCTCTAATCCAGTATTCACAAAGCCACAGGGTGATTGTTCCTTGTGTAGATCTAACCTGCCATCCTCAGCTCCTCGTGGATTTTAGATTCAGTATCTACAACTTACCAAGGCAAGAAAGGGCCCTTCCTGGAAGGACTCCTACCTCTTTCTACTCTTTCCAATCTCAGCTCCCATCAGCTTACTTTTGTACTTACATCTTTTTCTGCCTGATACACCCTGTTCCAGTCTCTCATTACTTCTTCTTCACTAACTCTTACCTTTTCCAATCCTTCAATATTCACCTTTGCATTTTCGGCACCTGAATAGTTCTCAGAACATAAAAAAGCCATTCGTAATATTTTTGAATGAATGAATGAGTCAAGATTATATCCACCCACAAATTATTATAGCATCTTGGTGCATATCTCTTCCAATGCACTGATAACATTTCATTTTAATCAGTCTGTCTTCTATACTAGTTTTATGGTGATGAGGACTGTACCTAGCACAAAATCAAGTGTCAGTGGGATAAATAAACGATGGAATGAAGTCCATTTCTTCTTCATTTACAGATGAAAAATTCTGAGGCCTGTGGATGTAATGTGTCTTTACCAGTGACATATACCTAATATAAGTGACAGAACCAGGCCTAGATGCCATATATACTAATTTTTATTTTCGAAACCTTTCTAGTAAGTATGCTACAGCTTTAAATAATTGCATTTACTTTCTGTTTCACAGTGCTTTATTTCAAATAGAATTTGTACTAAACTTTGGAGGCTGTTTTTCCCTCCCGTCATAGTTCTGCTCTTTAATAAATAGCAAAGCCAGTACCTACACTCTATTCATTTAGCTTCAATTACCTCATCTATAATATCTCTGCTTCACCTACCTGACTATTTCACTGTGAAGGTTAAAAGAAACTGTAGGGGTGTGTCCTGAATGCAGGAAACCTTATATAAGTGATTTCTGATTATCGGTGCCTTGCATAATCATATTCACTAAGACCTTTATGCAAACACGTTCTGATCACATAAGCATGCATCCAGGCTCTGCTGATTCCAGAGACAACAAACACTGTTACTGCAATGATATTATGCATGTGCCTACAGGAATTTCTAGAAACATGAAGAACATGGGACAAAGAAACAGGGTCTTTGGGTTGATAAATATTTCAGTAAATTAAAACAAAGAACTAAAGAATTATGGTTGTGTCTGAATTTCTCCATGACTGAGATATGTCAGCTCATCATAGAGTTTGGGGAGGGTTATCACACATTTTGCAATACTAGTGAAGATTATACTCATAATACTCGCAGTAAAGAGACTTCATCAAAAATTGCTAAATTATCAACAGGGCATTTAAAAAGTGGGGAATAGCGCTTTCAAGTAAACCGAAAATATAAGTTGAATGTGGAACCTGAAATAAACCACAGAAACAGAAAACAGATTGGTGGTTGCCAGTGAAAGTGATCAGGTGGTGGGGTGGGTTTGGGGGAAAAGAGCTGAAGATGGTCAGACAGGATAAACTTCCGGTTATAAGATGAACCCACGGCATGGTGACGAGTTAACCATGCTGTATTGCATATCTGAAAGTTGCTAAGAGAATAAATTTTAAAAGTTCTTACCACAAAAGTCGATGGATGTGTTAATTAACATTGTAGCAATCATTTCACATTATATACATGTATCAAATCATTACATAACATAGGTCCATTATATCTCAATAAAGCTGGAAAAATATTCTATGGTAGTATACAAAAATAAAGTACTCTAATGTAATGTATCAAAGTGTGATTCCAGTCCCTATTTTCATAAAATGAAAGTCCCTTTCATGACCCGACAAGATTTGGTTGAACAGCAATAGTCTCCGCCTCTACTTTGGGGAAACCTGACGTCTCCCTAAAAGTCAAATGGTTACAAATCAAATATTACTTTCTAAAGCAGCTGTGCCCCAGGGACTTTATACATACCTGCCTATGTTATTTCTGTCCCATGCTCACTACAGTTAGTACTGATCTTAAACATGTATGTGTTACATGGGGCTGGTCCATCCCTACCTCACCACACCCCTACTCAAATACTGCCCAAGGAAAGCAGGGCCTGCATCCTAGGGGTCTTAGAGCCATTCAGTAAATATTTATACAACGAGTAGATAAAGGAATAACTAAATGAAAGTTCAGAGCACAGTTACTATCTGGTAATGTGATTTGGAAAAATTATCAGAACAAGCTAAGGCTCTGTTAGTGATTTTTTTTTTAACTAATGTATTTGACAGCTCAAAACAGAGGTTGAGCAAGAAAAAGGAGTATCTGTCCAAAAAGGGCATATCTCAATTGTTTAATTATAACAGACTATTATGTATCTTTCTTTTCAAGTTGAAAGAATATTTAATACTGTGTACAGTGCTCATGAAGTGAGTTACAAAAACAGTATAATATATGGGATGTTCTAAATAAATCTTCTAACTGCTTTTATCCTCTTTAGTCTCATGGTATGTCTACTTACACACACACACACACACACACACACACACACACGTACATATACTTTTTTTAAGGAAATAATGCCAGTGCTGCTGGCCAGTTAATAAGTTTAAAACTATCAAACTAAAGTTAAAAACAAAGTAGAAAAAGAAAAAAGGAAAGAAGGGAAGGAAAGAAGAGGTAAAAAGAAACCAGAAGAGGAGGACAAAGAAAGTAAGGAAAGGGAAAAGGTGAAGCAGAGAGAGAGAGATAGGAAGAGGGAAAACGGGAGAAAGAAAGAGAAAAGAAACTTAAAATCAGGAAAAGAAGAGGTAGTGGTGAAGTAGTGTGAGAAGCCAGTGAAGTTGTCTCAACAGTATATTAATATGTTCTCCAAAGCATCAATTAGCACCACTGTAAAGTACTATTAGAACAGTTGAAAGATCATTTTAAAGTATAGTATATAAATACACCTATATTAACTTATTTTAAATTTCAAATATACTTTATTTGCTTTAAAATTTAAATCACTGGGTAAAAAAAATAGATACTAAAATTATATTTGGAGGGAAATCTTCGATGTTGTATCTCATACTATATACCACAATCATATCTAGAAAAAAACTAAGGGATTAAATATATATATACCTATATAGATAGTTAAATGTATACATATATGAACATTTTAAAATGAGGAAAAATAATAAGTGAATATAATTCTGATTTTGGAATGAGGGAAGATTTTATGTGCACAAGCAATCAAGACTAACTAAAAGATCATTTTATATAATTAAGCAAAAGACAAATTCATAAAAGTGAAAAACATTGTTATGATAAAAGGCAAAAAGATTAAAGACATGTATTCTACAAATGTAACAATCAAAAAGGTAACATCATTAATACAGGGAACTCTTTCAAATTAATTAGAATAAAATAGAAAGCCTTTGAAGAATAAAAAATCCAAAGCTATGATAAGAGAACATTTAGAAAAGGAACAATTATAACTAGTAAACATTTGATGAAAATATTGAATTTCAATAGGAATTACAGAAATACAAATGAAAACAATTAAAAAATTAAAATAACATTACAGGCATGTGTTCAAAGAGGCACTCAATATGGACTCGCAAACTTACAAACTGCTGGCAAAAGATGGTGCTAATAACATTAAGAAACTTAAAAAGGTATGCCCTTTACTCTAGAAGCTTCCATTCTGGAACTTTTCATATGCCAATGTTTATAAAATTAAAAACGATAACAATACGCATTGTTAATGGTTCAATTATGGAATACTCACACAATATGTTATTATGTTGTAGAAATAATATATTTTAAGACATTTATGCTTTTAGAAATCATTCATGATATATAATTCATAAGAAATAGTAAATGAGTTTATAGAATATAATTTTAACTTTAGTTTTAAAAATATAGAAAAAGGAGAGCAAAAAATGTAAAATCATTTTTTAATTTAGTGGGTTTATTTTTTAACTTTTTGAATTATTTATAATTTTTTAAATTAATGGGTTATTCTAGTATTTCCCTTGATAATTTTAACCATTGCATTTTTTTTCTAAATGAGACTATTTCATTCTTATAATATGAAGAATACAAACACTTTAAATACAAATATTGGTAAAAATAACCAAGTAAAAATGAAAAATGACTGTGTTATTTTAACATATGGGAAATAGACTTTTTTCCAAAGATTTAATTTCAAGCTCTTATAATATGTTACTTATAACAAAGTTACTTATTTTGTATATAATCAGATTGTAATATTCTGTTCTTTTTTTTTTTTTTGAAGATTTTCTTTATTTGACAGAGAGAGACACAGCAAGAGAGGAAACACAAGCAGGAGGAGTGGGAGAGAGAGAGAGAAGCAGGCTTCCCACTGAGCGGGGAGCCTAGTGCAGGGCTCAATCCCAGGACCCTGGGATCATGACCTGAGCCAAAGCCAGCTGCTTAATGACTAAGCCACCCAGACACCCTACCTTATATTGTTCTTATCTAAGCTCTCATAGAAACCAGTTAATTTCTGCAGAGATGTATTGTTTGTTTTTTTTTATTTTATGTTTTTTAAATGCATTAAGGTTTCTATGACTTTCATAATAATTTGGGTAATGACTAATGTATGAGTATACTGTGTCAACTAAATTTTTGGCCACCAGGGCCAGTGAGATATTAGACTGCTGATGAATTTTGATTCATCAAACATTGTGAAAATTAATAAAAGGAAACCTCATTTAAAATGGAACCAGGAGGTTCCCAGGAGGAGTGCTCACACCCTATCACTCATCAATTGCAGACCCTACAAGAAGAAAGTCACCTTTCATGAAGGTACTAATTTGGCTACTACTTTACTAGGCCAGAAGGTAGAAGACTGCTTTCCTTCTTCCCTAGCAACAAGAGCCCAGCCAATGACAGACTGTCAAAACTCACTCAATGAAAAGGAATTCTACTTCAAACTTCCAGTTTACTTTAATGAACTTTTTGTGTTGAACAGCCCTCTGAATGGCCCCCTCTCCCTCCTTCTCTGGATTTGCCTATGTTTTTGTCTTAGCTTGCTTGTTCCAGATTTTAATTCTATGCTGTTCCCAAATACATCATTTTTGCCTGTAAAATAACTGGCAGTTTTGTTTTGAAGGTTGACAGCACAGACCACAAATAATAAACATACCCAAGTTGCCAGGAAATATTTTGGAGCAAATACACTCTACAAATCGATATAATTCAAAAGTGAATATACTCATATCTATCTCAGTAACTGTCTACAAATCTTTTCTTCAGTATTCAGACTAAAAGACTTCACTAAGGAGCAATGTATTACAGTCTGTCTCCCTCTTAATTTACCGAAATAAAACAAACCATTTCCAAGTCTCTTGATGAAACTAGGTCCTGCGAAAACTGACAACAGATTTCTTTTCTGATCCTGTATTACTCCAAATATATGCTTTTTGATTACATAATAGAAGTTTATTACTTTTTTCTCTGCTTTTCCTCACTGACTCTAAAGGGAAACGTTAAAGTAAGTTGTTCTTTATTAATAATTCAGTGAATTTTTCAGTTCACTGATGTCAGGTAGCTGAGTGACCCGAAAATGAACCTTTCTAGAAGCATACTGCTAGGCTTAAAAAAACAGTGGCTTTCACATATCTCTATAAGGAATGTACCTTGTAGTTGTCTCTTTCTGTTTAGTTGTTCAGGCAATTAGATGTTCTTTAGTAAGTACGTCCAATTCTACCTTGTACCAATAAACAGCAAAAACCCCCCAAAAAACTGAAAACAAACCAAAAAAAGCCCTGCATTCCCCCATAGGGAAATCTCCTTTACAAATTGAATTTATTTAATATTTAAGTAAAATATTTCAAGAATTATAACTCAGTGGACTTATTCAATTTAACTTCGTATTTCAGAGAAAACTTCACAATGATTATTTTAGAAAAAAACAGGCTAATTTATCAAGAAGGGTGAAAATCCCACACAATGGCAACAGCTCATGCTCAGAAGTACTGAATGGGACTCCATAACCACAGAGTGATTATTTTGACACATTCAGCTGTTTAATATCATGCCTGACTGCCCCTTTCTGGTTGATGATTTTCCTTTGTAGGATATGACAGGCCTAAATGAATTCGCACCCTTGTGAATTAAAACCCTCTGATTCACTGACGTTGGCTAAAATCCCTTATCCTCTAAGCAAATGTGTCTTTTTCTTCTTTCAATGCATCTGAAGATATATACAATTACATGTGAGTATCTGAAATTCTTCTAGCTGTAAGGAAAGAAGAACTGGTTAAATGAAGACGTAAGAAGAAATAGGAAAGTCATAAATATTTTATCATTAACTTTTTATTGATATCATGGTAAAACAGATAAACAAGCAATTTAAGGTTAAAATATGTTTCTCAATGAGCACTCTTTTATACCTGGCTTCACAGCTAAAATGCCTTTTGGAGCAAAGCAAGTTATGCACATGAGTAAATAGTGGACATTATTGAGTATTTCTGTGCCAGGGAATGTTGGAAGTGTGTTTTTAAATATTAACTCATTTAATTCTCATCACCTCTTTTGTGAGGAAAGCACTATATGATTCATATTCCATTAAATTTCACTTAATTTCCTTCCTCAGGTGTAATGCAATGAGCTCAGAATCATCAGATTATGGATATCCACATTATTCTCCGTGTTTTATTGATTTATTCCTATTTATCCTTATACTGTCCCATTCCGTCAGTCCTTTCTGTCTCCCCCAGTTAGAGTAAAGACTCTAATGTGCTTAATCTGTATCTTTTGGGGGGAAATTTGCAAAAGGTATATTTTTATACCTGTATTGTTCATTCTTATAACTGGTGGTATGCTCTAGAATTCATTCTAACTTTTCTCAATCAACATTAGACCTTTAAATTCTGCCCATGTTGCTATGGATGCACTGAATTTATTGTTTCTAATGGTTGCAGAGTGTGTCTTGATGTGTATCTGCTGAGTTTTGCCCATCCATTCCCCTAGCAACAGACATCTATGTTGCTTCCTATTTCTGCCTCCAAAAACAAATATTTCAATTTTTGTTCCATTTGTTTTCTTTATTGCAAATGTTCCAATAAATGTCCTGCTACATGTTCCCTTAAGTACCTGTGTGGAAATTTCTTTAGGATATATATGCACAGGAGCCTAATGAGTTCAAAGCATGTACATAATCTGCTGCCTTGTTTTCTAGAACGGCTTCATCTGAGTAGCAAGGAATCAGTGTTTCTAAATCTTCATATTGCTTCAATTCTTTTCTTTTTTTTAAAGATTCATTTATTTACATTAGAGAGAGAGAGAGACAGTGAGCTGGGGGAGGGGCAGGAGGAGAGGGACAAAAAGAAGAGCAGATTCCTGGCTAAGCACACCTGACACAGGGCTCAATCCCCCAACCCTGAGATCGTGACCTGAACAGAAATCAAGAGCCATCGCTTAACCAACTGAGCCACCCAGGCAACCCCAAATCCCTTCAATTTTAAGCACTAGCCAGTTCTATAATTTCTGGCTTTATACTTCCACCTAATAGGCACAAAACCATACTACATCCAGTTTGAAGACGTGAAACCAAAGGTGCAGAAGTATTAAGTAACTGCCAAGGTCAAACCCAGCTAGACTGCCCTCCAGAGCCTACACATGCAGTCACTATTCTGTACTTCCCCCCAGAAGGAAGAAATAATAAATCACCAGGGATTGTGGCAATCTAGAAAGCATAGGTGCTGCCTTATGACACTATGACATTTAAATATAATAGCCACAAACAATAACTAGCAGTGTGGCAAATGAAACTCATCAGGGTGCTGAATTGACCCACAGGCTATCATTATATAACATGTACTCTATATAATGATTTCATTATCAATAGAATCATTCCTAAACTGGCTTTCAGTAACTCTAGCCAATGGTTAATGACAGCTCCCATTGAGATGCAAGAGTCCACCTTATTTTTTCACAATGGGAAATGTCTATTAAGCATCAGTTGTAGCTACAGCTCCCGGGAGCACATTTTATTCGCCCTGGCTAAGTCATAAAGGAAATTTTCATATGTATGTGTCAAGTCATGGGTGTGAATAGATAGACTTTAAACTACTAAGACTATACAAAAACCCTCCCCAAAACTTTTTATAATGAAGTCTCTGTATAAATGCCAAAAACATATAAGAGCATTCTATCGTGTCCTGCCCAGTCTACTCCAGAGCTCACACAGCCTGTACCAGATAGAAATAGTCACTTCTTCTGATTACATTTAAGTCAGGAAAAAGTTATCTTTATCTCTAATGGCTAAACACAATGCTAGTTTTGCAAGAGAGCAAGGTATTTAGAAAAACTCTGGGATCTCTCCAATATAATTGGTTGTACCTTAAAGAAAGATTCTGAAGTTTCAAAAGAAGAAAACATTCCCTAACACTGCCATCTGATGAATCCACCCTTCAGAATATCACAAGCTGATTTCAAAGCCCACCATTCCATGGCAAATGCTCTTATGAAAATGCTCATATGAGTTCAGTATTCACCAATGGCCTTCTACATAATGAAATTTAATAACTGTTTCTTAATGCTCATCTAAATGTAATTCTCAACTGAATCTGACCATGTTAGTTACATTCTCTATACCTTGCTAAGGTCATCTCTTTTCTGATTCAACTTCCTACTTTATCATTGATGTAAAATTTTATTGACTTGTATACTTCCAGAAAGTTAGAGCTTAATAAATTTTTACAAAGTGAGTCTTGTGAAACTTTGATCAGATAAAAACAAAAACAAAAACAAAAACAAAAAAAACCCAGAATATCACCAGTAGATCTGAAACCCTTTTCAGAAAGCACTCTCTTCTTTACCATTAACACATTCCCTCCCTAAACATAAGCACTATCCTGACTTCTCTTAATTTCATTCTTTCAATTTTAAGGAACCACAAATAACACCTCTATTTGACCTTCTTTAGCTCAAAATTATACTGGTAAGATCCATCTATGATATGTGAAGTAATAGTTATCTTTGCTCATTGCCATGTATTTATGAATATGAATATTCTATAATTTATTTCCTATTACACTTTGATAGAGATAATGATCACAAAATGGTAGCTATTATTAAAACAGATAATCATAATAATAAAATTAGTTCCTATATTTGGTAATATCTAGTAGAGCACATATCATAGAGTAGACATTCAAAAGTGTAGATTTTTAATTACATAATTGCCAAATTATACCTAAAGGTATTCAAATTAAATAATTCACTTAGCCTTAATTTTTAATGAGAAGAAGTGTTCTTCCTTAAGAAAAACTTTTCCTCCCTCATTTTCAATCACTCAGTTTCATAAACATTTTACTAGAATTCTGCCACCTGAGGAGCAGTGAACATGTTGAAAAGATTTCTAGTTATAAAAATGAAATGTAGCATTGATGAGATATGTTGCAATTCATTGAGCAAAATACATTTTTATATCAAGCTAATTATTTTTCACCACTACCACTATTTTTAAGATTCTTCTTTACTTTGATCCTATGCTAGAGAATATTCCACAAAAAACAGGAAAATTCCCGTTTGTTTATTGTGTTAGTGCAACCCTCATCATAGCAAACTATGAGAGAAGAAAACTGTGAGAAGAAGCTTAAAAAGTATAAGAGAAGAAGCTTAAAATCCATCCTCTAATTTCACCTCTTTTACCACAGTCGACCATATGGCAACCATATGAAAAATAGCCTTAATGTTTGTAAACATGTGGTTAGTTGGCAGAAAATTAATACCTGAAAGAATCATCTGTTGTTTGTTATTAATGCTTTAAAAATATCACCAAAATCCCATTTACATAGTCAAGAGACTTGTTTCTTCTGACTCAACTTTCAGATATGCCAAAACCAAGTACACTGAGTGAGTTGCAAGGAATAAGACCATGAATATACTTTAACAGTACAGACTATTTGGTATTTCCTATTTAGAATTTACAGTCAAAAGAACAACCAGGTCTTCTCTTTTTCTCTCTCTCTTTCCATTTATACATCAATACATATATGCCTTTACATATATAATGTGTGTGTGTGTATATACACACACACACATTCACACACAACCAAAATTTGTCAATTTTAGTAATTCTTATCATTGATATATTCAAAATATATATCTGTAGAATAGTAGAGATCAGTTTGGAGTTTTCTAGCTCATTTATAATTCTTAAAATGTTCTGTTTATTGGTCTTTGTTAATTCACTCTTCACGAAATATTTAATGAGGGTTGTATTTGGGCCACGCATGCTAGATGGCCAGAAAAGATAAATAAATCACCCTCACGGGCTGTCAAACTACTTGGAGGGCCATCCATAAAAGTAATGTGAGAAGCAGGGAAGCCGTGTGTGAGTAGTCATATTAGTAGGAGAAGGAGTAATAATAGGGCAAGCAGCCGTCATGGTAGGAACAAAGGAAGTGTGAACTTTGGGGCCACATCCCTTGGGTCACATTCTATCTGTGCCATTTTCTGACATGGAACAGTGGGTAAGTTTTTAAGTCTCTCTGTGCTACAGCATACATATTTTACAATAGAGGTGGTAACAGTAACTAATAAATGACTTGTTACACATAAAGGTCCCTGAGAAGAACACCTGGCATATAGCAGGCACCAAAATTATTCATTGGCATCAGTACCATAAAACACCGTATCACATTTTGTGGATTCAGATACTGTACTGGGTACTTGACAAATATCATCTCATTTTACCCTCCTCAAGCCCTGTGGGTTTGGTATTCTTATTCTAATTTGATACAAACGGAAATCCAGGCTCACATATATTAGTGACTTGTTCAAGGTCACACAATGAGTAATTTGGAGAACTGGAATCCAATCTGTTCTGCTGGTTACTCATATCCTGAACCAAGTGTTTTGACAGCACAGGGATGGAGCAACAGATGTTTTCCTTGCAATTTGCAAACTACTTATTGGAGGTGGGTCATTTGGTTTGGAAACTGAAACACAAATATGCATTGGCTGGCATAACTGAAGCTGAGAATTTCACTCCAGGCTCATGGAATGGCATGGTAAAGACACTAATCTATGGAAAAGCATGGCAGTTTCAGTAACAAGGGAGAAGTTCTAGGTCACTGGTGTGAGGGGAAATGGAGCATGAGAGTTGCAGGGGCAGATCATACAAGAGTTTTAGCGAAAATCTACAGAGCCAGCTAATCCCAACTTCTATGAAATTAAGGGGGTCCAACTCTGAATCTGTTGCGACCAACTCTGGAGCTTCTCTCTACATAGGTTGTTTATGTTGATATTGACAGATGAAGAATTTGCATATTTTCAGTTGAGATGACTCTACCTCGGATGTGATTTAAACAAAGGATCTTTCTCTAGCTCAATCCATTATCATATGGAATCAGATTCTCTGAAGGGTGAGCCAAAGGGTGTCTGTTATCTAAAGACAAAGTGAAATTTTGGTAGTGACTTGAGAATCTAGTATAGCAAAAAATGCATCTGTTCAACACAGAATAATGCAAGAATGTTTTTTCTTTCCTCCACAAAAAAGAACGTATACTGCCTATGAAGCAGTTGCACTAATTTTACACTAACAATATCATTAGGTTGACCTCTGATTTGTCTGATTTCCACCTGCAGTTAGCCAGAAGGCATCTGGCTTTTCCACGTTCACAAATCTAACAGCTTAAGTGGTTATGCGAAACATTTTCTTGCTTTCTATTATTCTATGGCTGTCTACCATCACATAATGGAGGCATTATTGATTTTTATCTACATTAATTTCTCCTAACACACAATATGGCAGGCTACTAGCCTTGGTCTCTTTTTGCTTTATATGAAACTACCTCTTAAACCATACAGCATAACATACATTATTTTCTTTTTTCTTTAACAACTTATTCACTGAACTTTCCTGTATGTAACTTCTTGATTGAGAGAGAAAAAGAGAGAGCATGAGAGTGAGAGCAGAGTTGGGAGAAGGGCAGAGGGAGAGAGAATCATCAGGCTCCACACCCAGAGCAGAGTCCAATGGGGGACTCGAACTTAAAGCACTGAGGACATGACCTGAGCCAAAATCAAGAGTTGGATGCTTAATTGACTGAGCCACCCAGGTGCCCCATATGTAACCTCTTAAAGTAGACTTTGTATTTTTTTTTAAAGATTTTATTTATTTATTTGTCAGAGAGAGAGAGAGCGAGCACAGGCAGACAGAGTGGAAGGCAGAGTCAGAGGGAGAAGCAGGCTCCCTGCGGAGCAAGGAGCCTGATGTGGGACTCGATCCCAGGACGCTGGGATCATGACCTGAGCCGAAGGCAGCTGCTTAACCAACTGAGCCACCCAGGTGTCCCAGTAGACTTTGTATTTTATATTTTTTTTGCTTTACTCTTGTTCTTCTTCTTCTGTTGATTTTATACAGTTATGAATTACCATTTTTACAATAATAGTCAAGTATTTATAATATTCATTTTTGAATGCACACACATGAATGGGAGCCCTGGGAGGTGGCATCAGATTTCTGTTTAATTAGAATTCTGGAAACACATGGAGACAGATGCATTTTCTTCATACTTTAAATGGGTAGTTTTACAGTTGGAGATAATAGGAAGAGTCAGTTAACACCAAACAAATGTACAGTAATGTACAAAGAGCTCTTCAAAGATAAGATGTTGGTATTTTAAAAATGTTGTTTCCACAAATACTAGAAGTTATATATGAATATCAAGGACAGGAGAAAGTAGCAGCTACCTGGTAATCATCTGTGCTCTTATGGAGCTAAACACCATCTGGAGAACATTCTTAATATTTCCTCTTCAAACACCTTAATAAGCTATACTATTGACATACCATATGTCTCTCCTGGATGGTAATAACTGTATAAAGAGGGAAAACCAAAACATAGCTGACGTGTATACTAACAAGGCACACTAAAATTGCATTTGTGCCATAGCATGGATAATTCACTTTGACTTCACAGCATTTCAGCTCGTTGGTGTTTACACGTTAGATAACCATTGTGATCCAGTCTGTGGCAATATGAGTCCACATATAATACCTATCACATCATGTCTGCCAAAATGCAACCATCAGAGAGAAATTATAAAATGAGTAAATGGTCGTATTATTAAAATCAGATTGATTTTGTCCCCTAAAATACATTTTAAGAATTTCTGGAGTATTTTTAAGATTACACAGGTGACCTATTTTGGAGAATTATTTTAGTTGATTGTTTTTTATATTTTCAAGACCAAAACCACATACATAGTCACCAGAGCCTTTCCCAAATTAAACTGTGAGAGTTCCACAAGGGAGGGATTCATTGATATATGCTACACCCTGAACAGTGCTCAGCAAATAGTAGGTGCCCCGTGAAAATTCACTCAGTGCATGATTGAGTAAATCTGTACCCTAATATTTCAATTAATCACTATCTCTTTCATTTTCAAATTCTACTTTTGTTTATTTCATTATGAATAATGCAATACAAGTACTTAATGAAACCTCAATCATTCTTTCACTAGTTCAATAACTATTGACTTTCTACTCTTGGGCCATTAAAATATAAATATATTTATATAAATATAAAATATAAATATATGTATATAAATATAAAATATAAATATAATATAAAATATAAATATAAAATATAAAAGTGAATAGTGACAGAAATCCATTCAATAATTTCAATGGCATTGTTTCCTGAAGACAGACTGTGTCTCACATGGCACTTTTTTTTTTTTTTAAGATTTTATTTATTTATTTGACAGACAGAGATCACATGTAGTCAGAGAGGCAGGCAGAGAGAGAAGGGGAAGCAGGCTCCCTGCTGAGCAGAGAACCCCTGAGCTGAAGGCAGAGGCTTTAACCCACTGAGCCACCCAGGTGCCCCTCACATGACACTTTTTCTAGATCACTCTCTTAACCACTACACTGGCACATTAGCCAGCAAGAATTAAAGTAAGTTTCACACTTAACTGACAAAATTAAGATGAAGATGTCATGCTACTTCAGTTGGTGTTTCGTCTATGATGGGATGGTGAAACAAAATGAAAATAGTCGAACAGGGAAACCAAAATTAATTAATTAGCAGTATCCTAGTTGGACCTAAGGTATAGCCCATAAGAATTTCTGACTGAGGGTGCACCAGGACTGCACCTGGGTGGCTCAGTGGGTTAAAGTCTCTGCCTTCCGCTCGGGTCGGGGTCCCAGGGCCCTAGGATTGTGCCCTGCATCGGGCTCTCTGCTCAGCAGGGAGCTTGCTTCCCCCTCTCTCTCTGCCTGACTCTCTGCCTACTTGTGATCTCTGTCTGTCAAATAAATAAATAAAATCCTTATAAAAAAAAAAAGAATTTCTGATTGAAAAAGTAAGGAATTACTCAAAAAGTTGGCAGGTGACCATAGCAAAAAAATATGTAAAGCACTTAAAATACCTTAGAAACATTCAAGAAATGCTGTTATTTTCTCTTTTCTTACAATGAATGAATGCTATTTGAAAAATGAAAGTATCCAGTTTGAATCTTCAGTATGAATAAGGATTGAAATATGGGCATCTGCAAAATATAATATTATACATTAAAAGGTACTAGGAGGAGAATTTCAGGAAACAAATACACTAAAATAAAATAATCTGACTTTGCTCAATTCTACATTCTAATACTAAATGGCTCTTTTTTTTTTTTAAGATTTTATTTATTTATTTGTCAGAGAGAGAGAGAGAAATCGAGAGATCACAAGTAGGCAGAGAGACAGGCAGAGACAGAGGGAGAAGCAGGTTCCCTGCCGAGCAAGGAGCCCGATGTGGGACTTGATCCCAGGACGCTGGGATCATGACCTGAACTGAAGGCAGCTGCTTAACCAACTGAGCCACCCAGGCGTCCCCTAAATGGCTCTTCTGTGTGCCACGATTCCCAATGTCACTTCAGTTTGAAAAGCACTGTGTGAACAGATGGAATGCCACTGGAGTTAAACCTGCAGGTATGTGTTGAAAAAAGAAAAAAAAAAAAAAGGGAAACAATTGCACAAAGCAAGACACAAAAATTCAGAATTCGAATACCACAAATCGTTTTCCATCACGCAAGAGTAAATTCTGAAAAAGTGTGCTTTAATTTCAAATGAAGAAGTTCAGTTAATTGCAAAGCTGGCTTACATCCCATGCCCTCAGGTGTCAAGCCTAGTTAAAAAACTGACTCCGGGTTCTGAGTTTAATTTTAATTTTTTCCCCCCTTTATCAGTAAACCCCAGGATTTGGACCCTGAAAAGGTACTTCCAGAACAGAAAGGTTGGGATTAGTAGAATGAATGGCTCATTTCATTCAACAGTGACATCTGCTGTCCATTCACTAGACTTAAGCCTGCCATGTAACATGTAATATCTGAGGGACTAGGGATCATTTTGCACTTATGCAAGTAACGCAGTCAAGTATATAACACACGGAAATACTCAGAAATGAGGAATCCCCCACCAAAAAAATCTTCTGAAGAGATCAGGCTTCAGTATTTAGCTGCAAAAGTGTAGATTATTTTTAATTTATTATATATTGAAATGGAATTTCATATATAATCATGTAAAAGAATAAAACCTAAAGCAAACTATTTTTTTTTGAAAATATGTGGATGTAGATGTGTGTGGAGTAACAGTAAATTCAAATATTTCTATCATTTAAAGATGTGGAGAGGTTTGTATATTTCCACAGTAGCACCTTAGTTCTAAATCATCTTCTCCTAGAAATGGGAAAGAAAAAAACAGAAATAACAACTATCCACATTATTTTCAACAAGAGCATGAGACAAAGATCCCTCACACCAACAAATCAAGCAACATGCTGTCACTAACAATTCTGAACTGAGTAAGAAGCACCCTACGGAAGTCAGGCTTTGATAGAAGAAACAACCAAAAGGATGGGGGTCCTAGCGGTCAGTGGTAGATGACTAGAAATCCACAAGCAAATACATGAACCCAGAGGAGAAGGTCCCAATCAGTGTTAAAAACGCTGGAGCAGAGTTAAGAGCTAATAGGACAGGAGCCCTCAGGAAAGTAGAGAGAGAATACTGAGCAAAATGCTCAATGGAAAACCTCAGAAAACACATAAAAATGTAACTAACACTGAGTGAATCATTCTAGGGGAACAAAGGAAAAAAAAAAAGTTTGTACCACTCGTGGCAGGGCAGCAGGAAACAAGAAGATAAGCCTATAAATTGAAACCATTCTGAACCAGTGTGGGTTCCAGGAATTAGAACAGCAGTGGCTCTGTAACAGTACACCCCCCCCTCCCCACAAGGCAACAGTTCATCTGTAGAGCAAACAATGAGAGAACCCGTGGGCTACCAGGCTTGCACAAATTCTGTAACTTGTTTCCCAATTTCTGCAAGAAACTTCTGTTATTAACTATTCAAGGAAATTCAACATTCCTATATGAGGAACAATAAAGGAATCTGCTTCGCATCCATGAAAAATAATATAAGAACAAAGATTTTAAAGGAACATATCAGCTCTCTTAATCATCAGAAACAGGTTACTATAAAACAGATGAAAACTTCAAAGAACATTCATATGTGGTAACATAAGCTTAACAACGTAAAACATACAAAGAACCATGAAGGGAAATACAAGACTTGGAGGAAGAGATAGTGTGTGAAATGGAAACTAGTGGGGTTCGTGAAGGAAATAGAATTAAAGATGAAATCATTTTAGGAAACACTACATTACAAAGAAAACAAGAAAGATTGGGCCTGAAAGAAAGTAAAAAATTGTGGGGTGTCGGTGGCTCAGTTGGTTAAACCGCTGCCTTTGGCTCAGGTCATGATCTCAGGGTCCTGGGATCGAGCCTCGCATCAGGCTCTCTGCTTAGCAGAGACCCTGCTTCTCTCTCTCCCTCTGCCTGCTGCTCTGCTTACTTGTACTTTCTATCTCTCTACCAAATAAATAAATAAAATCTTAAAGAAAAAACAAAAGAAAGTAAACATCATAAAGAAAAAGAGTGAGAGAAAAAAAACAAATGAATCCTCTTCATCCTTCCAATGAAGCAGAAATATAGAAGGTAAACCAATTAAAAATTGTCTATATTGGGCCAAGGTAGACCATATAGGTGTAAGGACCTATTTTATATTTTTATTTTAGCCAGAGGCCTCCATTGAGGTTAAACAATAACTTTGTTGTTTAGCCCTTAAACAGTCCCTGCTCCCCTTCCTCCAGAGGACTTAAAACAAGTCCCCGAAACCAGTCCCAGGAAACAAAGCCCAAGTACAAGGGTGGGTCAGGCCAGGTGGAGGTATTCAATCAGTGGGGGGCCCATACTGTCTCCTAGCTACCAAGGTGATGGGCTAGTTTCCATGGCTACTGTGGGGTTAAATTGTAATTCAATAGCCACCTGTGTGGGGCCAGGCCCAACCACATGGCCTTTGCTCTATAAAAGTTAGTCTGGCAAGCAGGGAGGGGTCGTCCTCTGAAAGGGGCAGCCTTGACTGGTCTGTTTGACGGTCGGTCTGATTCTTGATGTTGGTGCGAAATTCACCTTCGCTTTGTATCAGTCTCACTCCTTTAATCACGGACCCATGATTGGGGTACCCATTTTGGGGGGGACCTAACAATAGGCACATATATGTATATTATTAGAATGTTCAACTTCAAGATAAACCTCTGCATAGTAATTGGACTTTCATGAATAAGAAAGCATTATTTGGGAAGTTAAATACAAAGGTCAAGTCACTTATAAGAAAGGAGAATCAATGGGACATCAGTTTTCTACAGCAAAAGTTGATGCCAGAATATAGGAGGAACTGTTGCCAAGTTAATCAAGAAGAGAAGGAAACCAACAGCTTTATCTTTATCCTCCTAGGATAACCATTGATTAATAAAGTTTACAGTTACAACCACCCATAAATACAGGGAACACTGTTTATAGTAAGATCTTGTAGGGTAACAAAATTTGCTACCCCAAATTGTACCTCTTTGGCATGTAGATTATTTCAGGATGATTAATTTTAAGACACAGAAGACTCGAGTTTTTCTTTTTCTCCTCCCTGTTAGCTGCCAAAAAGTACTTCTATCACCATGCATAATTACAGTAAAATATGAATTAGATGTGGTAGACAGGAGGGAGTTTAGCAAGACCTGTTTCATCAAAGTCCTCTAAGTCCCATCATTTCTGCACTGCCAAGAAAATTCAGGTTTACTAAAGCTGTATTCTTTCATTCTTCAAGTGAGTTGCCTTTCTTCTCTTTGAAGCCAGATCCCTAACCCTTGCCCTTTAGTCCAGAATGACATCTATACCTCATTTTCCTCTCTTGGGAATCTCTTTGGTTTATGTGGATTCCCCATATACACATAATTAAATTTAATTTCCTCTGTTAATCTCATGTCTTGTGTCAATTTAATTCTTAGATCGGCCAGAAGACTACTGAAGGGTAGATAAAAATTTTCTACTCCCCAACAATCTTCTTGGGGAATTAGTTGGAGAAGAAACTTCAGTCAACCTAGTGCTGCTTAGGAGAAATACGGTCATGAAGCCTGGGTGTGAAAGTGGAATGCATTCATCTGTAAATTTAAGGGCAAAATGGAGTGGAAAGCATAAAAACACATTTTATATGTTATTGTCAGTTCTGACAATGTACAAATGATCCAACTTCAAAAATTAGAGGGGGTGGGTGATGAAGAAACAGGGAGAGAAAGAGAGCATGCGTTCTCATGTAGCATGTAGACAGAATTAGCTCCCCGGTTGTCTCACATAGTACAGCTGAGAGTAACTCAGTATTTTTTTTTTAAAGATTTTTTAAGATTTTGTTTATTTATTTGACACAGAGAGAGATCATAAGTAGGCAGAGAGGCAGGCAGTGTGGGGGTGGGGGGAAGAAGGTTCTCTACTGAGCACAGAGGACCTTGAGATCATGACCTGAGCTGAAGGCGGAGGCTTAACCCACTGAGCCACCCAGGCACCCTGTAACAGTATTCTAAACTCACAATTCACCCATAATAATATAAGCATATTAAATAGTATAAAACAAAGTTTTACTAAATGTCCAGTTATAAAAATTGAATAGTGTAAGAGTAGTAGAGAAATTAAGAATTACACCTAGACTAATTTTTATTTTCAAGAGCTATAGTGAAGAGCTTTTAGATATTATCTTAAGAATAATGGGCGAAATTTAAAATACAGGTAAAACTGTAAAAATAATGACTAGAAAAATGTATCTGCCCTATCAACAAAAATAAATGATCATTTAATTTAAAAATATTTTCTAATAATATTAGAAAGCAATACTCAAATTAATAATATTCAGAAGAAATGTGCCAAAAATGAGGTCCAAAAGTAAGTACAAGCACAACAAATGCAAATAAATGAATTATGAAACTATTTTTATAGTATCTTTTTCCTTGCTTGTGTTTTTATTCCTTTCTAAAATTTGCTTATTTAAATTTTATTCTTTTTTATTCTTTTTCTGATAGTTTTTTTTTTTTTAAGATTTTATTTATTTATTTGACAGAGAGAAATCACAAGTACACTGAGAGGCAGGCAGAGAGAGAGAGAGAGAGAAGGAAGCAGGCTCCCTGCTGAGCAGAGAGCCCGATGCGGGACTCGATCCCAGGACCCTGAGATCATGACCCGAGCCGAAGGCAGCGGCTTAACCCACTGAGCCACCCAGGCGCCCCTTTTCTGATAGTTTTAACCTGTTTTTATTGTTTTGCTGTTTCTCTCATAATATCTATTTTCTTAGAGTGTTTTGTTGTTGATTTTGTTTTGTTCTGCTTTGTGATTGAGAGAAAAACAGTAAGCAAGAACAGGATAGGCTACCTCTCCAAATTCTGACTGTATTTCATAACCCTTCCACTTTTGTGTTCTTTTAAGGGACCGTTAGTTATTTATTGTATTTTCAAGTTTTTTGTTGAAATCAATGTGAAGGATGACAATTGGGAGCTTACTCTGCCACAGAGAACCAGAAAACCACCTGATTTTTTTTTTTTTAAGTTATTTCCCACTTGCAACTTGTAGGAATAATGCAGATTTGGAGACATAAATTTTCCATGACACAGAAAAATCACTTAACAATATAAAGCTCTATTTCATCTAATTCAGAAGAGATATGGCTGAGAAAACAAGAAAGTTGACAGTAAAGAACTCACAAGGAAAGGCATCTCGACAGATAATATAATCCATCCTACTCCCAAGAGCAGAAATTTTGTATTAGGGAAACTTCAAACAGGTATCACTTTCACCTCAGTTAATCCACGAAAATTGAGTCAGCAACATCTTGTGATCAACCATATTAAAAGTAGCTGATAGATGGAATGCCATTAATAGAATGAGCAGTTATCCATCACTCAGTAAAACTTCATCCATCACCCATACACCAAATTCAATTCTACCTTATACTAAGCACACATACTACAGTGAAAACTGTCAACTTCTGATGATCTAAGAACTTTTCTTCCATGATGTGATCGAATTCAAAGAAAGACTATAGAAAGTTCATGAGATGGCCAATAATAAAGGTTATAGTATACAATAACAAATGTATCATATACCAGAATAATAAATTGCATTATGCAATTTAACACTCATTTTACTGGCATAATGTGATATTGAGGTATTCCGTTAAGCAAGAACTCTGTTTTATAAGTGATTAGATAATCTCATACCAGATTGCATATTTTCAAATGAAATAAATAACATGGGATAAAAGAATCTTATACATAAGTTGGCTTTAATTATGGTCTTTACTTTATTATAAACATACATAATTACTACAGATGGGTGATGATTGAAGCATATCAGAAAGTAGCTATTCCTAAATACAAATGTACTTTCCAACTAATCATTCTCAAATAGAAGCCACAGCTTCTATTTATTACTTACTAGCGAATGAGATGATTATTTATCCTTTTGCAGCTAGCTGTTTTTAATGTCCCGATGAAGACCTTCATACAATTTTTGTCAGCGGTATCTTTGGAGGGCTCATGTAATTTTTCAATACAGAATTAGCTATTGTAGCCAGCTCTACAGAAAATGCTGACTCATTCTGTGCTTATGATTCGCATGCATAATATGTTAGCAACAATTCACCATAAAGCAACCCATTGTTTCTTTTAAATCATGTATCATGCACACACATAAATACATACAGTTAATAGTGATGAAAATCTTAAATGAAATGAAATACATAGTCTTTGATGAAGAAATACACACACACACACACACATACACATACAGCCAACAAGATTTCCTACAGCCATACATTTTTTTCATAAATTTCCACCTCAAGTAAATGGGAATTTTCACTTTTGTAATATATTGCATATTAAAAATGAACTGTGTTTTTATTGATTTTGAAAGCAACACTTCCAAGTATGAAAGTAATAGCTTTGTGATTGATTCAGTCAGGATGAGTTAGACGTTGAGAAGAAAGGGAGAATTAATCAGAAAGGGTTGATATAGGACCGGTTCTTGGTATAGATTTCCATTTTTTTGTGTCATTGTTCTCTTGTTAGAAAGCTGATGGACTGTTTGCACCAGGTTAAATGATAAAATGACTATGACTAGAGAAGTAGCAAGTAAAGATACAGAAGAATTAGGTCTATTTTGGAAATTAAAGGTAGAGACCAAATTTTAGAAGAGCGACAGTACTCTGAGTAGAAAGTGTGCTTTAAAAAGTCAGGTACATAATGAAATCAATCCTCGTAGAAAAGAAGTTGAAAACAAACCTAAATAAGATTAAGAATATAACTTAGCCTTGCTTTACCAAGGAGATGTTCTGGAAAATATACATTCAGATCACATCTGTTGTCCATCAACTTGCAAATGAATATGACTCTTGGGCTTTAGCACTGAAATTTATTTGTTTTCTTTACTCAAGTGATTCAGAGTTCCCACTCTGAGCCAGGCACTGGACACTAGACAGAAACCTGGATAAAACACAATCCCTCCCCACACACTGACCTTGGAGCTAATGTGAGAATTCTACTGTAGCCACACTTGTACGTCTGAGGCACCAGTATGGACAGGTAAAGCTTTCCATCCCCCTGGGAGGCCACAGGGAGGAGAATGTTGTCCAGAAATGCCAAAAAGACTGAGAAGAGAGAGGACTTAGCACATAATCTTAAGAGAAAAGAGCATAACCAAGATGATTCAACAGCTTTGGCTGGAAGGGAAAGATAGAGACAGGCTCCTAACTGATGGGAAATAAAGAGCTGAGGGAAAATTGCATTAGGTCTTAAAGAGAATTTTAATATGTCCGAAAAGAAAATAAAAAAAGAAAAAAGAAAAAGTCCAGTATATAAAAATGTTGGTGGCAAAAAAAAAAAAAAACAACAGTTAATGCATCAGGCCAGTGCTTGTGGAGATGGAGGAACTGGCCTCAGAGAAGACGAGGGGCTCGCTTAAATGTTCTCACAGGAAGGAGAGAGAAAAAGATATGGGATGCAAACATTTGTATCTGCTCCAATGTGCCTGGCTTCATGGTTTTTTCCAAGACTTCCCAGCACCACAGGTTTAGAGAGCTGTGTTAATCCAGAAGCGTGTGTCAGGGAGAAGCCAACAGGATAGTGGAGTTGAGAATGTTGCCAACAATGACGAATGGCAGACAGTGGCATCTAGGCTGAATGGATAAAGAAATAAGATGAGGCCGTATAAGCCTTAAGAGATGGGAGGTTTAAATAGAGCCAAAAATCAGAGGTGGTAGAACAAGTGGGTGAAAGGTTATAAGGAGACAAGGGAGGCCGAGTATTTGTGATTTCAGAGGTTAGCATTTCAGGCTTCCTTATCTCATATATCCCATAAATCACTAATTCTTGTCAGCTGTCTCTCTATTAAGTCCCATCTCAGCTCCAGTGATAGAACCCTGGTTGATATCCTCATACACCAGCAGTCTCTTCTGCTGGAGTCTTTGAAAGAACCTCCATCTTTAGTCTCCCTTCCCCTCAAACCATAGAACCTTTAAAATCCCAGAGCAAACTTTTAGAAATGGAAATCCAAAAAGGTGACTTATGGGCTTAAACCTGTGTTAAAAATAACTAACACAAACCACTCTATGACAGGCACAATGAAAAGTAGTTAACTCAAAAGTCTGTTTAGGGAATGAAAAGAGTTGATATCGGGAAGATAGGCATTGGTGTCTGACACACAGATCTGCTCCCGGGTGTTACCTATGACAGAAAGAATTCAACCCAGAGGTCTGAGCTTTGGCTTTGACCCTCTCATGAATCACCCAATAGTCTCAGAATAAGTGAAACTTCTCTGAGTCCTTGTTTCATTATATGTAGAGAGGATTTTTTTTTTAAGATTTTATTTATTCATTTGACAGAGAGAGAAATCACAAGTAGGCAGAGAGGCAGGCAGAGAGAGAGGAGGAAGCAGGATCCCCCCTGAGCAGAAAGCCCAATGCGGGCCTCGATCCAGGACCCCGAGATCACAACCTGAGCCCAAGGCAGAGGTTTAACCCACTAAGCCACTCAGGCGCTTGGTTTTGTTGTTGTTGTTGTTGTTTGTTTGTTTGTTTTTAATGTTATTTACTTATGAGAAAGAGAGGGTGGTGAGAAAGAAAGAGAGGGAGGAGTGGCAGAGGAAGAAGCAGACTCCCCCTGAGAAGGAATCCTGATATAGGGATCGATCGATCCCAGGACCCTGGAATCATGACCTGAGCTAAAGCAGATACTTAACTGACTGAGCCAACCAGGCATCCCATATGTAGAGTGTTAAAATAAGTTACTTCTGAGATAGCTGCAGTCCATAAATGCTGTCATCTCTTAATTCACTGTCAGAATCATGGCCAGTAATATGGAGATATAATCCTGTTGCAAGGTAGTCTGCATAAAAATGAACGTGGAAAAATTATTTCCGGTACAGGATAGCAGCATTCCTTAATAGAACTTCTCTCTCTCTCTCTCTTTTTAACTTTTTGTATCAGAATAATAATGATGTATAGAATTGTTGAATCACTCTATCATACACCTGAACTCTATCATACACACAACACTCTATGTTAACTACCTTGGAATTAAAATTAAAAACTTAATAAAAAGTTTGCAAAGATACAGAAGACCCCATACATCCCGTATGTCAATGTTAATTTTTTATAACCACAGTACATTTGTCCAAACTAAGAATTTAATATTAGTACAATGCTACTAAATAAACTACAGACTTTACTTGAATTTCAAGTTTTGTTTTTTTTTCCCCCACAGAAGTCCTTTATTTATCTAGGATTTAATCCAAATCCAGGATAGCCCATTGCATTTAGTCTTTACATATTTTTGTTTAATAATTTTGACAGTTTTGATGAGTAATGGGAATGACCCAGATTTTGTAGAATTTCCCTCAGTTTGAATTTGTGTGATTGCTTTCATGATTAGGCTGGAAGTACAGGTTCAGGGTAAGAATACCACATAATAACATCACTGCATCATATTAAGGGGTGTGTGACTTAACACAAAGGTTGCATTAGCCTTGGTCAATAAAGTGGTATCTACCAGGTTACTCCTGGTAACCTGGAGTTAAATAAAATAAGATAATATTTTTCCATTTTTATTGCTTGAAGCAAGTTTCTAAGTGTCTATCATGAATAATTACTAGGAATATTTATTGATACATATTACCAGAAAGGCAAGGACAAAAATCAGTGGTTTTTCTAATAGTTGCATTTTTACTTAACTCCTAAAATGTTGTGACCTCTAAATAATGATGATAGTCATTTAAAAATTCAGAGTTCAACTGCTACAGGCACTATATGTTTTTGTGTATGTGCAATAAATTGAAGGCTGAGTACAGTAATATTCTTTTTCATTGTTATTAAGAACACTGGAGACTTTCATTGCAAAGGAACTTTATATAACTTTTTGGTCAATGTATAGAAATATTAAATTATTTAAATTTTATTTGAACATTTTACATGTTTACAAGAGTCAATTGTTTATAGCAAACTGAAAGAGGGAGAAGCAAGTATTATATAAATAGATAAACTATACTATGGAAGGATTAAGTGTCTTCCTTAAAAGAAGAATTAGGATGCTTACATTTTTATTTTCTATTCCTGTATCTTCTATATACACAATACTCCTTTACTACTGAGCACTCGGCAATGGCCATGACCCCTATTTTGTAAACTGATACCAATCACTACAAGTCTTAGCTAGAAGGCAGTTAGTACAGGTCCCTGAGCTCTGGGCTGCTGAAATTCCAGACTGAGCTTCCTCCAGATGTTACCAAAGATTCCCACTGTATTTTGAAGTGGTCTCAGGAATTCTTATTTCATAAAATAACCTCAAATAAGTATCAGATATCCAGCCAATATAATGGAGTTAGAGTATGGCTAAGTACTGCTGTGTCTTCGTGCCTTCATACTGTAGAAGACTGGAGGGGCTTAGACTCTGGGGTTACCTAGATATCACAGTGTCCAGGTCTTTTGAGTATTAGCTATCCACCCATGCTCCCAGATTTATCTTTCTAACTACCACTTACATGTGTTTCTCTTGCTCAGTCTAAGCAAACCTACATAAAATTTAGAAATAAAGTCAGGAACTGACCCTACTGTTTCTGTATCTCAAGTCTTGGGAAATATACTTTCTCTTTCCTAATGTATCTTTCAAACAAGTCCAGCTATATTTTTGTAAAACCTTGTATGGAGAAATACAATCTGGAAAAAGTATCTGTAATCTTCATCATAAACCACATAAGTCAATAGATCTTCATGACAGATCTTCAAACCCATATAAAAAATCAATAAGGAGGCATTTACCTGTGAGGATTTCAACATTGTGCCATAGATTTTAACTTGCTTGCCCCTTTCTGAACTTGCTCTTCTGTAGAAACAGAGCTAAATCTAGTAACAAATGTCATGTAAAAACTGATCTTTATTTTTCAAAATATTTTTAACATTTTGGAAAAAAAATAGCTGCAGTAATTTTTCTCTCCCATTATACAATGTGTGTTTATGTCAATCAAAGTAAAGATATTTGAACACAAAAAACTTAGAAGAAAGAGGGACTCTCAAACCAATGGAGTACCTTTACTCGATGTGGTTGTCACATGATTATTGACCCGACTGTCTGAATTTGCTAAGGGTCACAGCCATGGAGAAGTAGTGATACCAAAAATTTGTAATTTAGTTTAGGAAGATAAGATGTATTGTGTTGCTTCTGTTGTGGATACATCTGGGTAAAATGAATAAGCCAGCAATGAATGAACCAGAATGCATTCACATCTGCTTAATGAAACGCTGTGTGGTGCAGTTCTTCACCACTGTGCTTAGCAGATAAGTTATCAGCAGTATAGAAGATGTTCTTGCTTCTAGTTGCTGAATTTGCATAATTTTGAGAGTCCTGATGGTACCCAGGGTAGAATGGACTATTGGCTTGGAAAATGTCAAAGCTGCAATGGAATTCAACCCCAAGCTGCTGAGTAGATGGCTCCCCAGGCCCCATAAGGACAGCATGCAGAATTCCAAATAAATCGACTTCCATGACTTAAATGTGTTCCCTTCTGTCTCATTTCTTAAAAAAAAAAAACAAAAAACCTGAGCCAATTTCAGGAGAGACATCTATGGTATTCTATGGTATTATTTGAGGTCCTAGAGCAAAGAAATTCCTAAAGTAATGAGATAAATATTTGTTTTCTATTTTCTCTAGACAATGGAACGTGCTAGGTACATCCCCTTATGTGATAAACTGATTTCTGTAATAAGGCCGCATAATTTAAGAAAAATGAAAACAAAATAAACATACTTTTGTTACAAGGTTTTTTAACTTTGGTTAGATTTCTGTCACAATAGTAATAGACTGTGGTCATTAAAACCTATTTTTCCCCTCCTAAACACATAGTAAACCACCTTTCCCAGCCTTTCTTGCAGCTGACTGACCATGCTGTTGAGTTTTACTTAATGGGACATGGGAAGAATGGTTATAGGTGACTTCCAGGCTGATTCCATTAAAACCTCCTGTGTGATTAAGTTTGCCCATTCCCTGCCCACTAGCTGAATGGAGGGGACTCCATTAACATAGAGATGGGTGGGGGGTGTCACATGATAGAAGAAACCTACATCCCTACAGGACTCTTCAAAGAAAATCCCTATAAGCTACCTTCATTGGATCTTATAGTGAGACATACACTTATTATGATAAGCCACAGAGATGTGGATATTGTTTATTATAGCAGTTTGCTTATCCTAGTTAATACAACTGCCATTATGTCTAAAATTTTTATACTTAGATGAGTAAAAGCTGTTGGAATATGAAAGTAGAGACAGGGGTAGGAATCAGGGGGAATGCTATTTCAAATTACGTGAGATAACACTAGTGAAGAATCTAGAACAGTACATGGAACATTGTAACCATGATATGAATATTTGTTTAGATCGACTGAAAACTAGACAGATAGATGAGACAGTTTTTTGGTTCCTGTGTTTTCCGACATTAAAAATCTAAATTCACCTGAATCTTTGGTTCATCTTTCTGCTTCCCTACAGAAGTTGAGCTTTCTCTAATTGACCATATTACATGTTGGGTATCTTCCTCAATGCTGAGTCCTACACCCAATTCTCGTCAGTTTATATTTTTTCTTCAGAAAATTTCATCCACAACTATAAAATCTATTCTTTCCACTGGTTGATAATGACACAGTTTGTATCTCTAACTCAGACTTATCCTTTGAAGTTTAAGCAAGCAAAATTAATTTTCTACTTGATATCAACTCTGAAAACCAAGTAAACTAATGCCCCTTTTCATGTATTGGTTTTATACCATTGATTTTTATTTTGGGAAACTCTACCATTATCAGTCTAGTGATGTAGGCTAAACACCTAGGAGCTACTCCTGTGATGCTGTCACACCTGGCTCAGGGCCAAATGATCATTTTGGACATGTCTGCATATTACATGGCTTTCACACCCACCTGTCTCCTTTTCACGATCCTAGTCCACGATCTGTGATGAATGGCTGCTAGAATCCACTAAATAGCTTCTGGGGTTTTCTCAGCTTCCATCCAATCTATTCTACCTCCTGACTCTCTATTGGATTATTTTTCAAATGCAAATCTATTTAACACATGCCTCAACTTAAAACCCTGTATGAATTTTTATTCTTCTTTGACAGATATAAAGCATTGATCATGTACTACCAGGCCCTGTGTGGTCCTACTCCCCTACTTCCAGCATCACCCTACCCATTCCCCACCATGGATGCTGTGCTCAGATCACACTGGTTTTCTCTCAGTCTTTATTGTTCCACATTTCCCACTGCACAATACGTACACTTGGGCTCTCTCTCTCCTTCTCTTCCTGTCCCTTTTTTTGTTTTTTGGTACTCTCATTCTATGCTACTTTCTTTTTTGCCTAATAAACCCCTAATTTTATCTTTCAGGCCAGGATGACTTTCTCAGTAAGTTACATAGTCATATCGCACCATGTCCCCTTCCTTCATGATATATAATCTGGTGGCACTTATACATGTTAGCATTGATTCATATCCATCATTTCTCCTACACTGAATTTTCAAAGTCCTTGTCAAAGAAGAGGAGATCAATATATTGTTTTCTTGAACAAATGAATGAACCTGATGGAGAGAGGTGACAATTTCTTTCTTTGGGAAAAAAACACACATCAATGAGACTTATGAAAGAAGAAGAGTAAATAACTATCCAATTCTAAAATAAAAAGGTTTGAGACAGGGAGGTGATAAGACTTTCTGGCTAACAACAGAAAAGGTAACTATTATTTTACTGCTCCAAATTACTTTTGTACAGGGTATTGTAGCTACAGAAGAGGATGATGTTAGATGGGAGTGATAGAAAATACTTCTATTCTTGGGAATGGGAATTGGAAGACATCATCTAAAGAATTCCCATGGATATAGTTAAATTCTCAATAAGACAATAACGATGTTAGAGCCTGAGTTAAATCTGCTCTGAGGAATGAAAAGAAAAGCCCATGTTTTCACTTGGGACAAAGTACACAGAATAACATTCTAAAAAAGTCGGATTTGTGAGGCAAAAGTTGACCAACAGATTGAAGCATTCTTGATTTGCCAAGATCCCTGTGACAACTCAAAAGAAGTAAGAAGAACAGAATTTAATTCACTGATATATTTCTCAAAATTTCCATAAATTGTTTGGAGACAAGAACCTGAGAACCTGTGATCAACAGTGGTGGGTTTTGGAATACTGCCCCATTAGCTTGAAGTGAGGTGTGATCCCTGAGATTTGTAGAAGTTGAGAACATCTGGGTTTCATTTGCCTCTACAGAGAATATGGGGGTTCTCAACATTCGATCTTTATTTTTCCTGATGAGTGGGTAGGATTGAACGCCCACTTAATGATCTAAATAATTTCTGGACACCCTTAGTGCTTATGGACAAAAACGGGGGGTAAAGCTTGTCCTAGAGCCAGCGTAGATTCTTCAGCTGCCATCTAGCCTGTTTTGAAATAAGACTTACATCCCAAGTTTGACCTTGGAAGACACCCAATTTTTAAGATAAAAATGCAGCACTCCTATTTTCAGTGACTATCAGGCAGCCAACATCAGTCACAGAAATAGTTACATTAAAATACGTATTTAAAAGCAAACATTATTCTCAAGATGATAATTTAGAGAGCAATTTGCAATGCATAACTGCTCAGGGTCATGCCTGAGCCTACAAAAGAAAAGAATTTTTGAAAATTTCTTGATACCTAACCCATTCTTTATGATACTTAACTTCTGCTCCCAGAGCAATGTACATGTAAAAATGCTTTCAATTAACTATTTTTAAAGTTCTGCCTCTGGATTACTGTTGACCTTTCTTACAACCTCTGTATGATTTTGTCCACTTGGTATAGACCTAGAAAGTCTCTTACTTTTTGGTATACTGACATAGACTATGAGGTGTTTTTTGCTTTTTTTTTTTTTTTAAGTAAATTCCTTCATAAACTTGAAATCCTAAAGCTTATCCAAGAGCAAGAGTGTCAAGAAGAAAGGCCATGGGAAGCCCAGCACAGGCATTTGGGAGGACATATATGTAACAGGTGATATAATGCAATCTTATTCCCAGAGATATTTTAACATGAAATTGAATAAAAATATATGGTACATCATACAGAAGCAAACAGAATATCATAAAGGCAGCTACTATAATCTAACTGATCAAATTCAAGTTAATATGTATTCAGCTATATAACATGCAATTACAGTTCTGCATAGAGATAGTGTCTGTCTTCTTATAGCTTGCATTATAATGGGAATGGTTTCTAGCTATGAATTACTTTGATACATGGTAGAACACATTAAAGCTACAAAAGAAATAAAAACAAAATGATATGGCATATAGTGTAAGCAACTCAAGGAAGTTTTGGAAGTATTTATGTCTTCCTAAAATTGCAGCTTCCCTAGCTAATAGTTGAGAAAAGCTAATGACATTAACTGTATTAGTATTTTTCAATCTATACTGAGGGTTGATTAATATTTCTTAATTGAATAGGTGAGACGATTAAATAAAAGAGCACATGTAAATATCTAGTTATTTTGGGGGTACTTAGTAAATATTCCACTGAAGGAGAATTCTTCCATCCTTACATGAAAACACTCTGTAGAGATTACTTCTGACTGAAATATGAAAGGACCAGGAAATTTCAGTAAATCTCAGCAGAGAAAAGGGGGATTGATTCATGATACATGAGTTTTAGATTTTCAAAAGAGACACTGTGAAGTGGTTTGCAAGAGATTTCACATAAAACCAACAGTAAGAACCCAGGCATGGAATAAAAGATTTACACATTGAGTAACACAAATGGGTCTATGGAAAAAGCACTGTGAAGAAATGATGCAAAAACAGACTAGAAAAGTTCTCAAAGCCTGCATGTGATTCCATCAACAATGAGGAATCCCTGAAAGTTTGGTCTATGATAATTCTGAAAGAATACTTCTTAGAAAAGATTCATTTGTTTAGTATGTTAGAGAAATTCTGCATATGCAAAGCATTTTTAGAAATTTCTAACATAATATCAACATAGCAATAGCAAAAAAATAGCAACATAGTATCAACATAGCAATAGCATATTCAACTTTACTTAACCTAGATTTTATGAAGTTATTTACTAAACACTCTTCTATATTTATTTTCCTGCACGTAGCATCTACTAAAAACCCTTATTTTGCATGTTATGGGAACATACTTAGAGAAATGTGGTCTAAAGTCTGCTTTAAGAAGACACAATTCTGGCAGAACTATCAATTGGAAGAGGAGAATTTGGATGCCAAGAGGCCATTATAATTGCTCACTTGTGAGTTAATATGTGAATGACTTAGTTTGCAGAAATGAAAATGAGAGAAATGGAATCCAAGACAACAATATTTGGCATATGGTGATATGAAAAACAAAAGAATATGCAAAAAACAGAAAGTCCAAAATACTACGTCCAAATGACTGTGGTATCTGTAATAAAAATTGGAAATGCTGAAGGGAGAACATGATTAGGAGGAAAAGGACAATTTGAACTTTCTACCAGGTAGCTGAAGATTTTGTTTCATGTCAACCAAACTTAATTTAAAACCCAGCAGATGTCAGATTCAGGACAGTATGTGACGGAGTAAAAGCTGAATAGGGTATTATCCATGCTCTTGAGGTCTTAACTTTTCTGGACACACTCCCTCAGTAGAGAAGACCCAGAAATCTGAGAGAACCAAATTAAAAAAAAAAAAAAAATCCCTACCTCACACTAAGCAGTCTATCCAAAGCACACAACTGCCATTTTGTTGATACACAAAACCTTTGAATTCCAATCCCTTTCAGAAAATAAAATATTGGATTCTTTACAGTCTATTTTTTAATGGAAAGTTTGGTATCGGAGAATAATATTTCATGAAGGATTGCTTGAAGCACAGGCACATCATCCCCTAAGATCAGTGCTTTAATATCATGTTATGTAGAATATTAGGTGTTCGCATGGAGAAGAGTCAGGGGGCATCTGAGAAAACAGAAGAGAGTCTATGACAGACATTTCATGCTCAGCAAATACTCGTGAACTTCCAGATATTTCAGAGACTTCCACTTATGTTGGGATCAAGTGAAAATATCTAAGTGACATGAGTTGAAGTGACATGTTCCACATTGGGGCTTAGGCTGCAAAAATTCTCTGCCTCGTTCTTACGTTCTCTCTTCTTCTGCCTTGGTTACCTCAAGGTTTTGGGTTATGAAGGCCAGAGTTTACTGATAGAAGAGGGTAGCCTGACCAAGGCTGGACTTTATGTGTACAACAAATAAACTTTGATTCAGTTAAGCTGCTGATAATTCAGATTTAATGGGTTTTGTTTTGGTCTGGTTTTTTTGTTTATTTGTTTTTGGGGGGCTTTTGTTCAGTCAGGTCAACACAGTGGGATTAAAATAGAGCTCAAATGGAGAGAACAACTCCTTATAAGCTAGAGTTTTTTCATGTTGGACTTCCATAAAAAACTTGTTGATGGAAATGTTCACTAGATAAAAATTTTAGTAATCTAGTGCTCTACATTAGATCCATGTTATTTTTGTCTTCATAGAAATCATCAGAAAATTACATATTTAGATCATGGTGTGTAATAGAATTCCTTTTTTTACTGATTTGCTTTTTGAGGTTATACATGAGCCTATCAGAACCCCCATTGTAATCATTGTACTGATAGTACCGAGTTTATTGCCCACTATGTCAAATAGGTTTGTGAGAGCCCTTTGAAAGGATGCCTCTCAGATGGCAGAAGTGGAAAGAACGAGGATTCTCCACAGAAAAGGTTATATTTTGAACCCCAAAAATAATGGGAGAGAATAGGTTAAAAAATAGAATATGGGACAGTATCAGAAGGATTCCTTAGTCAACATTTGGAACATTCTTTTCAATAAAGAATGTCAAACTGTAAGAGGAAAATTAATAAACCTAATTGTTAAAGTCAGTCAACCAACATGTTAAAGGGTTCGAAAATTTCTTATATGAATAATGATGAAGAGTCAAAGAATGATTAGTATGAGGAAGAGAGGACCTGTTAGAGTTTTTGGAAAGGGTATGTGTACAGGTTTGGTAATGGGACAGTATCTACATGGTCCCTGTCTTCACATATTTAATGAGCTGCTATGTTTTAGGTGGAAACACATAAAAACACCATTTTGTATAGGTCAAAAAAGGCTCAATGTTGACAATTCTGTATGGCTCCACCAAATAGAATAGAAAATATTGTTATCTGAATTGTTCATTAGGACAGAACTTGGGATAGTAGTTAGAATTCACAGAAGTTACATTTCAAGCTAAAATAAGATAGATATAAATAATAAATATAGATATATCTAGATAAAATAGATTTATAGATACAAAATAAATTTTTAAAAATGCTATCTAGGGTCATTCAAAAGTGGACCCATGGGTTTGATATAAGGTCCTAAAGGCAGGTTGTATCAGAAAATCATGTAAGAATTCCATGCTTTGCAGGAAAGAATTACTGAATGGAAAAAAAGTCTCTTCAACAAATGGTGCTGGGAAAGCTGGATAGCAACATGCAAAAGAATGAAACTGGAGCACTTTCTTATGCCATATGAAAAAATTTCAAAATGAATGAAAGACTTAAAAGTGAGACTGGAAACCATCAAAGTCCTAGAGAAGAACACAGGCTGTTAGCAACCTCTTTGACCTCAGTCATAGCAACTTCTTACTAGATATGTTGCCAGAGACAAGGGAAACAAAAGCAAAAATGAACTATTGGGACCTCATCAAATAAAAGCTTCTGGACAGCAAAGGAAACTATCAACAAAACTAAAAGGCAGCTTACGGAATGGGAGAAGATACTTGCTAATGGCATATCTGATAAAGGGTTAGTATCTAAAATCTATAAAGAACTCATCAAACTCAACACCCAAAAAACAAAAAATCCAGTTAAGAAATGGGCAGAAGACACATACAGACACTTATGCAACAAAGACGTCCAGATGACTAAAAGAGGCATGAAAAGATGCTCAACATCCTTCTTCATCAGGGAAATACAAATAAAAACCTCAATGAGATACCACCCCTAAACTGGCTAAAATTAACAACACAGGAAACGACAGATTTGGCAAGGATATGGGGAAAGGATGAACCCTCTTGTACTGTTGATGAAAATGCAAACGGGAGCAGCCACTCTGGAAAACAGTGTGAAGGTTCCTAAAAGAGTTAAAAATAGAATGACCCTATGACTCAACAATTGCACTACTAGATATTTACCCAAAGGATAGCACAATACATATTCAGAGGGGTACATGAACCCTGGTGTTCACAGCAGTATTATCAACAATAGCCAAACTATGGACACAGCCCAAATACCCATTGACTGATGAATGGATAAAGAAGATATGGTACACACACACACACACACACACACACACACACAATGGAGTATTACTGAGCTATCAAAAAGAATGAAATCTTGTCATTTGCAATAACATGGATGGAACTATAGTGTATTATGCTAAGTGAAATAAGTCAATAAGAGAAAGACAAATATCATCTGATTTCACTCCTTTGTGGAATTTAAGAAACAATACAGATGAACAAATGGGAGTAGAGAAAAGAAGAAAACAAACCATAAGAGACTCTTAAAGATAGAGAACAAACTGAGGGTTGATGGAGGGATGTGGGTGGGAGATGGACTAGATGGTGATCGGTATTAAGGGCACTTCTTTGAGCACTGGGTGTTGCATATAAGTGATGAATCACTGAATTTTATTCCTGAAACCAATATTACACTGTATGTTAACTAACTAGAATTTAAATAAAAATTTGAAGAAAAAAAGAAAAGAATTCCATTGTTTGAAATTAGGTTGGATATATGATCTTTCTTTGTATCTCATTTCTACAGTTCTAATATTATATAACTTCTAAAGCGTTTTGGTAAAAATGTTCTTCGGTGTTCTTTTGCTCAATTTTAAAATTTGCTTGCAAACTAAATGATGAGCCTAAAAAAATACACACAGGGCCAGCCACACAGGCATGTAACCTGCTTATTAAGGCCCACACACCTGCTACTAGGACCTCTTTGGAGCCCTTAGTAACTTTTGAATAGGTACATTTTCATTTTGCACCAGGGCTTGAAAATTATGTAAGTAATCGTGAATACAGTCTTCTTAAAATTTTATGAAGATTAAAATGATAAATGCACATTAATTCTAGGCCATTAAAGACTAGTTCATCACTTTTAAATTACATTTGGGAATTGTCCTTATATATCAAAATTTATTGCCCCAAAGATCATTTTGTAATAACTGTTAAATAACCTATGCTGGCGTGCATTTGGAAAACTGAAAAATTTCTAAAGGAGTTTTGATGTCTTATAGAAAATTAAATCATAAAATGTTCCCAAAAGTATAAATAAAAAATATTTAAGGAAGAAAATCTTAGAGAGGCATAAAGCAAATCTATGATAATATAGCAATTCCATTTCTTGAAAATAAATATACATGAAAAAAAATAAAGGAATAGTAGGAAAGTAGGAAAATGCACAACTATTGTTGTCACAGCTTCTAGCAACTCATTAAAATAACAACCAAACACAGGTAACAACAGATGTATCTACCATCAAAAAAAGTTAGATTAAATCAAGCGAAAAATTTCAAATCAGGTAACTGTTCAATGAAAAGGAAAAAATAAAAGTCACATCTGCTTACACAGCGATGAAACATGAGAGATTCTGCTGAAGGCTTATGTTGAAAATTAAGATATAGATAAAGCAATCTATGTGCACTCATCCAATAAAGAGAAAAGAACGAATTGGTGGATCAATGCCAATTTTACTATTGAAATTCTTGGGGGCGAGAAAAAGAAAATGAAGAGTTGGTAGACTCTCTGCAGTATAGCTGATAATCCAGCCAAAACTCTAGAAGGGCACAAAGTATATTCATTCTATATATTTATTTATTTATTTAGATGTAGTGTTCCATGATTCATTGTTTGCATATAACACCCAGTGTTCCATGCAATATGTGCCCTCCTCAATACCCATCACTGGGCTAATCTATCGCCCAATCCCTCTCCCCTCTAAAACCCTTAGTTTGTTTCTCTGAGTCCATAATCTCTCAAGGTTTGCAAGTATATTAATTTAAAAGGCAAATGTTACATTTCTGTTCTTTAAAAAGACAAATACACAATAAGAAATTTTTTTCCCTACCTTAAAGACCATTTGACTTGTAATTTTTACATTCTTATAGATGTTTTAGGAAAGTTTATGAAATAAAATTCATAGTTATTTAAGAATAAAATTTGAAATGTTCACTGTATCATTATTATTAAAACAATAGCCCACGCCATTCACTAAAACTTAAAAACGTCCAGGTGAGTCAGAGTACTAAGGTTGGAGGCAATGAGATCTAAGTAGGGATTGCCAAAGCTTTCAGAAAAAAATCTGAAGCCGACTGAACTCCAGAAGGAGTCTGGACCCCTTGGGCTAGGACTGAGAGAATGGGGGTATTGGAAGGCTAATTCCAGCTCCTCTGTCCTCCTCTGGACTTCACTGTCATGGAAAAGGACCAAGAGGAAAAATTCAAATAGTTACATTTTTAAAATTGATGTTGAGAAGACAATCTATGAAATGTTACTATTTCTCTGCTGTGAAAATTTAAGAAATTAGTTAGCATTGTTAGTTCTCACAATTCTTCCTCTTTGCTCCACAGATCTCAAGCAGACTGTAGCTATAAAGTCCTTTCATCTAGCTTATGTTTACTGTCTTTCTAAATTCATTTTTGATATTGTTGTGACCGTGAATTATATTTTAGTAAAGGAGAACAGGGTGCAGGTTCCGGAAAGTTCAGGAGTGTGGGGGTTAGGAAGAGATTTTTGGACCCCCTGGGCGCCTGCTGCCACAGTTGTCTTCCCCATACTGCAAGAACTTCCTTCAACTGTAAGAACTTCTACTCTGAAGATTTTTACAGCCTGGACACAGTTAAGTGTCTCCTCCTGTCCTGCATTTACACCACCATGAGGATCCTTTGTAACTCTGAAACACCAACAAACACACAAGCAAACTTTTAGAACTTGTCACTCTTGGCTCTCTGTTACTGAAACATGATTCATGGCCACTTGGTTAAGAAAGTGGTCAACTTGATCACTTTCCAAACACAGCTTTTCTTTCTTTACTTTATGGAGTCATATAGAGATTCTTCATGTAATTCCTTCTGCTTGATCCCATGGGACTGTCATTTGAAAATTACATTAGGATGAAAGTATGTAGAATAAATGTTTATAAGAGTCATTTACAACAACAGAATCAACTAGTGTCTCCAAATGGAAAAGGTTTTTAGAGACAATTCAATGGAGGACATTAGGTGGGGAATGTCTGATGCATGATGGGAAGTATTAGGAATGAGCAAGATTTTTGTTACTTTTCTTATTAAGAAAATACTTATCAGGTTAACATGTTTCTTAAACACATGAGAACAATCATTCAGTTCAGCTTAACAGTTTAGTAATAAGAACTGACTGAGAACACATGCTTATGCAAGTGTACATATAACATACACACACTCTTCTATGCAAAATCTGTTACATGGACCTACTTATTGAGTTTTCTAGGGATAGCATATACTTAAATACCTTGAGGACATATCATGTCCTGCACACGTCCATATTCTTACCCACTGAGGAATCTTCTTAAGAGAAACAACTGTTAGGTAAGGATCTATATTCCCACTGGCTGCATTTCCATCTCGTCATTTCAGTGACAAATTTCATGGGTTGGAAGGAATGGTGAGATCTCTGAGATGTCTGTGTACCTACTAGTTTCTCTACACTCTTAGTTTATTCATTTTTAATATTTTTTATTGAAGCATAATTAACATACAGCATTATACTAGTTACAGTGTTATACTAGTTATACTATACTAGTTATACTAGTACAATATAAGAATTCCACAATTATATTGACTTAGTGCCCTATATTATTAATTTCATAGCCTGTTTGAACAAACTCTAAGTATGGAATATAAGAAACAAATATAATGCATTGTGTTTCAAAACACTGGTATCCTGTAAACATAGGCATAATATACAAGTACTTTCTCCTAGATTGAAACTGAAATGAGTGCATTTCCAAAATCATCTATATTTTATTAAAGAAAAAAAAAAGAATTCTACTCATAACTGCAAAGGCAAACAGGTTGCAAATGCTCTGATTACCCTATATTTCTGTCTTGTTTCATGTTTTATAGATAAACATAATGCATCAACATCAGAATAGCATATTGTTATTAAAAGTTCAAAACAGAATTCTAAATTTTCAAGCATTTTTAGAAAAGCAAACTACTGATAATAAATTGTATTTACAGAGAACTCCTATCTACTTTAATGAATTGAGAAATCTAGCATATTAAGACATCAAGAAATGATTATTTAAATGATTTAATTATAGCACAGCATGTTTTTCTGCTGATAATGTTACTAATTATACTTTAATAAACCAATCCTAACAAAACAATTAGAGTCCAAATGTTTAACATGAAAATCCAATCTTATTTGGAGCTCAGACTAGTATTTCAAGAGTAAATTCTCTGTTAGTAATTTATTCTGATTTTTGTAGTTCATTAAAGAAATCAGTATCTAATTTAGAAATAATTCTATCAGTTCACGTTTTTTCCACAAAATATTAACAATAGTACAAAACATTAAAAATATTAAGAAACATTTTAAATGATTTAGTTGATATGCCCCTTCCTGATCAAATTTAACTACAAAGTTTTCAGATTGGTACACAAAGAAGGCTTATAAAAATATAATCAAAGTGGAAAATATGTAGCAATCTTCTGAATATAGAGGAAGAGTTCAAATAGTTCTTCTGTATTGCACTGTGTCTATGGAAAACCTAATGCAAATAAGTGAAAACAAGGCCATGGTATTATTTAGAAATCTTCAAGATTTTGGTAGATTAGATCATTTGGGGACAATTATTGACTTCCTCCCCATCTGCATGACTTTACTATTTGCTGTCTGACTTTGCTTTGGCCAAATGGGTATCGTACAGGAATAAACAAAGAAGAAGCTGGCATGTTTTTGCACAGGCAGGCTTGTGTTCCCGACTTCTACCATAACAATAACGTGCTTTGGGTTCTGTGATCTGAGGAGAATGACCAACACATGGACCAGGTCTGGGCTTTAAGCAAACCCCAGCCAAGCATGGCATAGATCAAGCTGACTTATAGCTGACCACAGGTGCTGGAACAAGAAAAAAAATGCTTATTAATATATATCACTATATTTTGCATTTTTTAAAGACTTTATTTACTTATTTGACAGAGAGAGAAAGAGCACATCAGGCAGAGCAGCAGGCAGATGGACAGGGAGAAGCAGAATTCACGCAGAGCAGACAGCCCAGAAGTGGGGCTTGATCCCAGGACCCTGTGATCATGACTTGATGTGAAGGCAAACATTTAACCAACTGAGCCAATTGCATGGTTTTTTAATGCAAAAATATTGTGGCGTTAGCTTGACTGCTACAAAGGTGTTACTGTTGAACATTTCTGTTATTCAGTCATTACGTTTACTGTGTGCATGTTGCAATATCTTTAAAATAAATTATAACTATGTTCTAATTGAAGTAAATTATAGCACAGAATTTCATTAAATATCCTCTGGTAATTTGTTTTATATTCAATCTTAACTGAATGCCTTCTAGGTTCCTGAAAGTATGACTAATTCTCTGAAGCTAGATCAGAAATCTTAGTATAAAATCTGCAGAGTGCATCCCTTTATATTTTTATGATGGGAATCTTTTACTCTAAGCAGATGTGGTCTTACTCAGTTTTGTAAGCCTAGTACTTAGGAAATTTCGTGATCCATAAGACAAACTCGGTAATACTAGTTGAATAAAGTTAAGAGATATATTGTTAGCCTTCCTTCCCCCTACTTACTCAGAAGCATATCACATCCTAACTGTTACTGGTATTGTTTCCATAATATGTTCACTCTTATCAATGTCTTCCTTCAATCATATTTTGTACTCATCAACATACCTAGCACCTAATAGTACTAAATCAATGCTTATTCAGTGAATGAATGGATGGATGAGTGAATAAAACAGAACAAGAATTTTGAAACTGTAATCTAAGCTTGAAGGCATAGTATTTGTAATTAGATTGATTTTAAAGAGTTTCTCTTAGTATTTGATAATTGGAAAGACTCGTTTTCCTGTTTCATTTAAATTTTACATATAGTGATCAACTTAATGATAACTTTCATTTATTTCTTCGATAGGTATATAGCGAACATTTCTTATCTTTCCATGACCTCTGCTAGTCACAATGAGGGTACACACGTATATCCCATGACATAACAGAGACTGAAGTGAAAAGGCAACACAGATGATATTCTGCATTGAGGCTTGTTTTAAATGGATAACACCTGGAATATTTTTCCTTGTTATAAATCCAAGAAATGCACTGATGGGTTGAGATGCAATACATTCTAAGGTGTCAGATAAGGAGGTTTTTTTTAAAGAATACTTAAAATATGATACTTCAATGAATTAGCATGGAAACAGGACAAATTTTCTAGTTATGAGCATATTTGTGAAACAGACATTGAAAATTAGTTTTCTAATAAGGCTACTGTGTTCTTGGATGAAATATAATAATTTTGCTATCAATTTTCATCAATGAGAAAACACAGTATGGTTACTTAAATCAGCATTTAATGGGGCACCTGGGTGGCTCAGTGGGTTAAGCCTCTGCCATTGGCTCAGGTCATGATCCCGGGGTCCTGGAATTGAGCCCTGCATCAGGCTCTCTGCTCAGCAGGGAGCCTGCTTCCTCTGCTCTCTCTCTGCCTGCCTTTCTGCCTACTTATGATCTCTGTCTGTCAAATAAACAAATAAAGTCTTTCTAAAAATAAATAAATAAATCAGCATTTAAGTACATAAGTAACTTGCTTTTATTTGCCGGTGACATGTTTCACATATTTTTAAAAGATTTTATTTATTTATTTGGCAGACAGAGATCACAAGTAGGCAGAGAGGCAGGTAGAGAGAGAGAGGGGAGGAAGCAGGCTCCCCTCTGAGCAGAGAGCCTGATGCAGGGCTCGATCCTAGGACCCCAGGAACATGACCTGAGCTGAAGACAGAGGCTTTAACCCATTGAGAAATCCAGGTGCCCCCACGTTTCACATTTTTTAGATGGGGAATTATGAAATGTAAACTCCATACATTTTAATGGGTACAAATCAAATACTAATTCTCAATCAAATAAATGGGTACAAATCACATACCTAATTCTTAAGAATTAGGTTTTCAGGGGTGCCTGGGTGGCTCAGTTGTAAAGCGTCTGCCTTGGGCTCAGGTCATGATCCCAGGGTCCTCTCCCACTCCCCCTGCTTGTGTTCCCTCTCTTTCTGTGTCTCTCTCTGTCAAATAAACAAATAAAATTAAACAAACAAACAAAAAAAGAATATGATTTTCATTCCAGGATCTGTTAAGGGCCTTAAGAACATATTTTCCAGAAATATAAACTTTTCTGATGTGATTCTTTCACAAAAGTCTTGAAAAGATTTTCTTATCATTCAATTAAAAATGAATGTATACAATAGAAAGTCCCTAGGATCAGGTAAATTTAGCAACTATCTTGTTTTGTTACATATCTAGTAAGTTCAAATAAGACTTTTATAATTAAGAGCTGACAAACCCATGTGCTTTTATAAGATAAAAGGAAAAGGAGTGTGAAAGGGAGTTAAATTACATTTCACCATCTGTTTAATGAGTTTTCAGCCTTGTTTGATAATAAATTTCCAGATAAAAAGTTTCAAAATGATCATTTTCAGAAATAGTAACTGACCTGCCTTGTAAAAGGTATATAAATGCCTATTCACACTCATTACTATAAAACTTGTGATTTGTTTTATTCCTAATGAAACCGATTAACTTTCCATCATATCAGAGTCAAAACGTAATAAATGCAGAACTTATATTCATAAGACTGATCACATTTCTTAAGGTTATTATAATACATATTTTAATTTTAGCATAGAACTTTTACTTAGCTTAGTTTTTAATGAATCTCTGTAGAGGATTTCTTTCACTTCTTCAACATCGTGCGCCTAAGAAACTTTCCCACTAATCCCCCATGACCATATTCCTCTACTGTCAGCCTACTTTCGAGATGCTTTTACTGTTCCAAAACTATAGGGGGCCATCTGGTTAAGTGCTCCTGAACTGCAAGAAATATATCCAGAAACTGCTCTGTTCTGACAAATTACATCTTCAAAGCACATTCATAAAATGGTATTTAAGTAATTACCGAATACATTTATTGAGTCTGCAAAGCATTACAGACTCTTAATATACCTGCAAGAAGTTGAGAAAAAGCATGAGCCAGTTAAAAATTATGTATGGCAAAGGAATGCTTCAGAAGATCTGGAGAATTACTTTCTGCCTGCCAAACTTTGGGGTGTTTGGAGTCAATTTCTGACCATTGCCAAGAGAGGACTGTATATAGTCCAGAAAATCATGAATAGCAAGAGAAAAGCTGAGCTGTTTGGAAAGCCTTCTGAACTACTATGACCCTAGGAACCCAGAGCTCAATGAAGGTGGTAGAACTATGAACTCGAATTAACATCCAGAAAAAAGGGGATACCTGCGTGGCTCAGTTGGTTAAGTGGTTAGTTAAGCTGGTGCCTTCAGCTCAGGTCATGATCACAGGGTCCTAGGATCTAGCCCACATCCTGGCTCCTTGCTCAGCAGGGAGTCTGTCTCCCTCTGCCTGCCTCTTCCCCTGCTTGTTCTCTTTCTCTCTTTGTCTCTCTCTTGATCTCTGACAAATAAATAAATAAAATCTTTTTTTTTTTAATCCAGAAAAAGCTAAAGAAGAGGTTTCTCTGGAGATTTTATCCAGCACAAAGAACAGCCACATTTAAGCCAAAAAAAATCAGCAAAGTTTGTGAGATATGGCTTAATAACTAGAGTCAGAATAGGAAAACAAATTTAGGGTCAGAATAATAAATAACAACAGACTAACCAAGATATCTGGGTAGAGGGAAAGAGGCCACTGTTGGTATTATCTAATATCCCAGTTTTTTAATTCCTTGATTTTTTTTTCCTCTAAAGAAGTGCTCTCATAAGTCAGTTACAGAGTGCCAAGGAGAATACAGGAGTACACATGTTCTTTGTCAGAAAAAAAAACTGAGACATAATGGATAAATGGATAACCAGGACTTTAAGAAAAAATATAAAATTGGGTTTTTTTTTGCAAGTAAAAATAATAATAATTTGTTGTTGTTGTTTTTATTTAAATTCAATTAGCCAACCTATAGTACATCATTAGTTTCTGATAGAGTGTTCAATGATTCATTGGTTGCATACAAGTCCCAGTACTCCTCTGATCACATGCCCTCCTTAATGCATATTACTCAGTTACCCCATTCCCCATGCATCTACCTTTCCACAACCCTCAATTTATTTACCAGAGTCAAGAGTCTCTTATGGTTTGTCTCCCTCTCTGATTTCTTTCCATGCAATTTTTCCTCCCTTTCTCTATGTTCCTCTGCACTATTCCTTATATCCACATATGAGTGAAACCATATGTAAATTATCTTTCTCTGCTTAACTTACTTCACTTAGCATAATCCCCTCCAGTTCCAACCATTTTGACACAAATGGTATTTATCCTTCCTCATGGCTGAGTAAAGTTCCATTGTGTATATGGACCACATCTTCTTTATCCATTCATCTGTTGAAAGCTATCTCACCTCCTTCCGCAGTTTGGCTATTGAGGACATTGCTGCTATGAACAATGGGGTGCATGTGTCCCTTCTTTTAATCACATCTCTATCTTTGGGATAAATACCCAGTAATGCAATTCCTCGGTCATAGGGTAGCTCTATTTTTAACATCTTGAGGAACCTCCATACTGTTTTCCAGAGTGGCTATACCAGCTTGCATTCCCACCAACAGTGTAAAAGGGTTTCCTTTTCTCTACATCTTCACCAGCATTTGTTGTTCCCTGTCATGTTAATTTTAGCCATTTTAGCTGGTGTAAGGTGGTATTTCACTGTGGTTTGATTTGTATTTCCCTGATGGCAAGTGATATGGATAATTTTTTTTCATGTGTCTGTTAGCCATCTGTATGTCTTCTTTGGAGAAGTATCTGTTTCTATGAGGCTAGGATTACTTTGATCCCCAAACCAGACAAAGACCCCACCATAAAGGAGAATTACAGACCAATATCCCTGATGAACATGGATGCCAAAATACTCACCAAGATATTAGCAAATAGTATCCAACAGTACATTAAAAGGATTACTCACCATAACCAGGTGGGATTTATTCCTGGGATGCAAAGGTGATTCAATATTCACAAATCAACCTATGTGATAGATCACATTAGTAAAAGAAAAGACGACAACAACAATATGATCCTCTCAACTGAAGCAGAAAAAGCCTTTGACAAAATACAGCATTCTTGATTAAAACTCTTCAAAGTATAGGGATAGAGGGAACATACCTCAATATCATAAAAACCATCTATGAAAAGCCCATAGCGAGTATCAATCTCAATGGTGAAAAACTGAGATCTTTTCCCTTAAGGTCAGGAACATGGCAGGGATGCCCACTCTCACAACTATTACTCAACATAGTACTAGAAGTCCTAGCCTCAGCATTCAGACAACAAAAAGAAATAAAGGGAATTCAAATTGACAACAAAGAAGTCAAACTCTCTCTTCACAGATGCCATGATACTATGTGGAAAAAACCCCAAAGACTCCACCCCAAAATTGTTGTTGTTTTTAAAGAGAAAATGAAAGACCTAGAATTAACAGTTGGAAGAACTGAAACAATGAGGAGTATATCTGTGGGAAGAGTAGATGTCAGGTTTGTGTAGAAGAGGCGAGCAATTAATTAGCTAATGAGGCTGGAGATGTGGAAGACAAGATCATGCAGGTCCAGATAAGCCATGATGTAGGGTTTCTCTTTCGTTTTTACAATTATATTTATATTTATCAGAGTAACAAACACATCTAGTAGAAAACTGAGTAATACCAAAAGGCTTATGTTAAGAAAAGATAGCATTTCTCTGCCAAGCACTTTATATACCGGTTTCCTGCTCCTATAAACTGTAATAATCAACCTGATTAATTTTCCTAGCATTAGCCTTACACGCCTATGCAACTTTTAATAAATAGGCAGTTTTTCTGTTTCTTCATTGTCAATTCTTGATAATAGTTACTGATTTTCCATAACACCAAATTTCCATTCCTTTTTGTCATCCAAATAATAGAGCTTTAGCAAAGTTTTGATTACTGTAATGTTTACAAATACATTATTTACTTCAGAGCTAGTGTATCATGATTATATTTCTTTTCCAATAAAGCTTTTATTCCACCATAATCTATAATTGCCATGATATCTATTAGTTACATAGCATGCCTTGCATCTATCACATCTTTCTATGTATGTATCTTATTTTTTCCTTAAATGTTTTAGCAGATCTATCAAATGCTGAATTATTTCTTTTCCATACATTCCAAAATATCACTTTAAGCTGAATTCTTTTCCTTTTTAGCTTACAAATTTCCCTGCCATAGTCAACTTTTCCCTAAACTGATGTTTTCAATATAAGTTTCCTAAACCCCATTATCTTATTATTTCTTGATCACTCCCTTTGCCAACAGCTTTCTACAAAAGGTATAACAAAATATGTATTTGTGTACGCTTACTAATCTGAAAATCTTTTAAATTTATTCTTATACTTAATAGCTAGTTTAGCTGGGTATTGAATTTCAGGTCAGAAATGAGTTGTCTCATAATTTGAAGGTATGGCTTTTCCTTTTTTGTCTAGTATTCCTGTCAATAAGAAATTATAAGTCTAACAGCTATCTTTGCATGAATTTCTGTGTTTTTTTTTTTTGGTTGTTTTCTTTCACTGGAAGATTTTAATATCTTCTTTTCAGTATTCAGAAATTTCACAATTATTGTGGATGGTGTATGTTTCATTCATTGTGATGGTCACTTGATAGGTTCCATTTGGAGTCTCGACTCCTTAATTCTGAAGAAAAATATTTGATAAATTTCTTCTATTAGTTTGATTCTCTTATGTGAAATTCTTATATTACTTGGATCTCCTGGAGTGAAATTCTAATGTCACATCACTTTATTATTTTCATTTACTATTTACAATTACTCTTTGGTGTGTGTGTTGTTATGTTTTAGGATACTTCCTTGGTTTTATCTTCAAAACCCTTCCAATGAGTTCAATTTAAAGATGTTAAGGAAAGACATGAAGATCCCATGGTGGAGTAATCAGAAACTTGGATGGGAAATCAGAGAGGGAGCACAAAGAGATGATCAAAGGCATAGATAAGTAATATTAAATGCTCAAGAGAAATGACAACTGCTATAAGGCTATTAAGTTCTGAACAACAAGAAAAAGATAATTAGTGAAATTAGCAAGAGCATTTCAGTGGAATGATGGAGGCAACAATCAGATCATAGTGTGTTAGGGAAATAACAATAAATGGGTCAGCAAGTAAAAGGGGAAAGACTGATAAAACTTCAGAGACATTCAGATATTAAAAAAAATTATTTGGCACAGTATTAGCAAAACTATCAAGATCAGGCAGGATAAACCTTCAATATTCTAATAGTTATTGTCAGCATAAGAGACTATTCCATATACAAATGAATATTGATGTCCAAAAAATTAATGAAAAATATTTGTTAATATTTTTATGTAAATAGAGTCACACAATGTGTGATCTTTTGTGATGGTTTCTTTTACCTATCATGTTTTCAAGGTTCTTCTATGTTGTAGCATTTTATTCATATCCATATCCAAATGCTTTTCACTACTGAAAAAGGTTTCATTTTATGGATATATAATATTTTATTTATCCATTCATCAATTGATGAATGTTTGCGTAGTTTCCATTTTTTGGATATTATGAATGATGCTGCTATCAAGATTCATGTACAGGTTTTTGTGTGGACACATATTTTCTTTTCTCTTGGGTATAAAGCTGAGAGTAAAATTTCTGGCTCATATGGTAACTCTATGTTTAGCCTTCCACAAATCTATCTAATAATCAAAGTAGTTGCATGAGTTTACTTTCCACCAGCAGTATTTGAGAGCTTCACTTTTGGGGTGCCTGAGTGGCTCAGATGTTAGGTGGCTGCCTCAGCTTAAGTCATGATCCCAGGATTCTGGAATCTAGCCCCACATCTGGCTCCCTGCTCAGTGGGAGGCTTGCTTCTCTCTCTTCCACTCCTCTAGCTTGTGTTCCCGCCCTCACTGTGTCTCTCTCTGCAGTCAAATGATCTACCACTGAGCTATACCCCCCACTGTGTCTCTCTCTGGCAAATAAATAAAAATCTTTTTTTTTTTTTTTTTTTTTTTTTTTAAAGAGCTTCAGGGGCACCTGGGTGGCTCAGTGGTCTAAAGCCTCTGCCTTCGGTCAGGTCATGATCCCAGGGTCCTGGGATGGAGCCCCACATCAGGCTCTCTGCTCAGCAGGGAGCCTGTTTCTCCCTCTCTCTCTGCCTGCCTCTCTGCCTACTTGTGATCTCTGTCTGTCAAATAAATAAATAAAATTTTTTAAAAAATAAATAATAAAAAATTTAAAAAGAGCTTCACTTTCTCTACATGATACCACACGTGATTTTTTAATATTTTTGATTATATAACAACAGATGTTAATTAAGGTGACTATAGACATACAACGAGTACCTACAGAAGATGGAATTTAGTGATATGCCTTGTCCTAACTCAAAACTCGCACTCTTTAGTATATTGCTGTATTGTGGCCAGTGTGTTTTACTGAAATAAAAGGGATTTGTTTTGTTTGGGGATTTTTTTTCTCTTTCCTTTTCTTTTCTTTTTTTCTTTTTAGGTTCTTTGACATTACTGAATGGATAGATGTAACTGTCAAAGGCATCATTTTTTTCACCTTTTCTAGTTTCTGATAATATAATGCCATACACTTATCTTATAGATTTCACAATTCCTGAAAATATTTAAATCCCAGTAATTTCAATTTTTTATAATAAATCTGAATTTTTGTGGGAAGTGGCTATAATTCAGAATGTCATTTTTTTAAATAAACCACATTTCTTGGTTATATTTTAAACAGAAAGATTAAAAGTCTTAGCCTATAAATGGCTAATCACCAAAATATAAAGTGTAAAATTTCTAGTGTTCAAATTCCTTTGATGTATTTGACAAACAGAAAACCTGGTAGATAAATGGTGCAAATCTTAATAGGTAATAATAATATGTAAGATCAGCAGCAGCCAAGTGAATATAAAGTAAAATATTATCCAACATAGAACAATCACATACACTCCAAAAAAAAAAAAAAAAAAATCAATGGCCAATCCAAATCCTTTCATTTCCAGTTGATTGTACACTAATTGAAATGGTTGGTTTTATGCTGACAATTGATTTTTTTAATGAAATGGACAATAGTGAACTCAGTGCATTTTACTACACACTCCAGAAAGCAACCTTCCATTGAATTTACTCACACCAACTAATTGCTAAATTAGATGGTCATTCAATGTTATTGAGCACATTTCAAATACTTTCGTCTGAATCAGAAGATAACTAAATGTGTTTTGGTTACTACTGCACTGCTAATATAAAATCACAGGTGTCTTTCTTTCTGGAATTTTAATATGGTAATCCTGGGGACATGACACTGCTGTGTCACGAGATGAGGACGAAGGAGTAAAGGTGCTGTGGTGAATTCCCTGAGCAAGAAAAGGAGTCTGTAGAAGTAAAGGAAATCCACAGAATCAGCTGACATCCCTGACTAATCAATTATGATTGACTGGTCCTGCATCTCTGCAATAAACTCATTATTACTAATAAGAAGTTTCTAAAATGTGAATTAGAATAAGTATTTTCATGAAAAAAGCTTAGATAATTTTCAGAATTCAGAAACTGACATACTAAAAATCTTGTTTATTTATTTTTTTTATTTATAGACACTAACCTTAAAACTATCCATTATGATTTAAATCAGAACCTCTGCTTTACTCTATCACAACTCTAAAGTTACTATTTATCATATCGGTATTCTAGGAATAAAATGGGAAAAAAGAAAAGAGGCAATTTACTACCGCCTTTTCCGACATGAAATAAGAGAGTTCTCATCTCTGCTTGAACCCAGTAGGTTGTGATTATTGAAATACATATTATAAAATGTCTATATACTTTGTAGTTTTAAGCAAATGATTATGATTATTGCTTTTTCTCACATTTAAAAACCAAATTTATTTTATACATGAAGACATATTTCCAAAGAAGTTTTAGTCTCTATAAAAATGAATATTTAATAGAAACTGATAATATCCTCTTATGTATTGGAATTATTAGGTTTGAAGAAATAAAATGTTACTTAAATCTAGTACTTTTAACAACACTGTAGCGTTTATTGGTTTTGCAATAAAAGAATTATAGAAAATTGCTGTGATATTACTTTTTATGTTTCATATTGAAAGTAGGTAAAGTAATTTCTGAGCAGTGGGTCATTATCATTCATAACTAACCATACTCAGCAGTTAGGCTTTTAACTGCTGATATCATTTTGGTTTTTTGGGTTTTTTTTAGGAAAAATGATATATGTTATTTAATCTTTAAAGATAAGCTGCTGCAAAAATTATTTTTTGCTGACAACTTTGCCCTAAACAAACTTAGTCAATATCAATGAGAAGTTTTAAAATAAGTTTGCTAAGAGAAAAAGATCTGAATTAAATTTTTCAATCATATCCTCAGTCAATATACTAAGAAATCAAGTATTATTTCTAATCTATTATCAAAGGGCAATTCAGTCTAGGAAAGTTCATGTAAACTCTTTAAAAATTCTCCTTTTAGAAAATTCCTCACTAGCTCTTGACTGTGCCATACTCAACACGGGTAATCTTCAATGGTACAAGCACTGTCTCCCAATAGTGGGGGCTTTAAAATGTAGGAAATTTCTGGAATGTTGACACAATGGCTTCTCCAGAGAAAGGGGCTGAATGACAGCCCCTGTTCCTGTTCCTGTTTCCAACTCACAAGGATTTACAGAGCCAGTGAGGGGTCTTTGAAGTGCCTGAGATATTCCCTGAGGATGAAGCTATAATCCCTAAATCCCCATTTACATCAGATCTCCAGAGCAACTTTTTTTTTTTTTTTTTTGGGTAGGATTTAAAAATAGAACACTTTTCCTAAACAATGAAATAAAATTAAAGTTGTTTTTGCTAAGCCCTTTCTTTAGGAAGCCTTGAAACTAAAAACTATTTTCCAATTAAGATATATTTTCGCCATACTTGGGAGTACCCACAGGTACTATCAGCTCAAGCTAACATGCCTAAAGGACTATCTAAAGGAGTACTACCTTTGTCTTTAAAATTCCATGTGATTTTCCTACCACCAATGTGTGGTCACTGCCAAGTTCCCAACTACACCCTCCACATGCTGTGAAAGTGGACAGATATCCCGTGCTTCATGTGTAAATTCCTGCAACTTTTTTGGATTAAAATCTAGTAGTACTTATTAAAATACTTAAAATTATCAACTGGCCAATTCTTGGTTATAACATCTAAAAATAAAAGGGGAAAAAGTTGTAAAAAGATTCATCTTTGGGAATATTCCTATTAGCAGTATTTGTTATTATGAAAAATGGTAAGAACTTAAATATCAAAATTTAGTTTGGTATTACATAAAGTTATAGTCTTTCCATATGATAGAGCCAAATACATGCACTAGCAATGATATTGCAGAGTATTTTCTGCTATGGAAACAAACATGTTATATGTTGTTAAGGGAGTTCTTTGGGACACAAAACTAAATCACTCTTTGATCTCATTTTGTTTTATTTTAAAAAAGTCAAAATTTTTATCTAATTGTATGTATAATTAAGTACAGCAAAAGCCTACAAGACTTATTTCCTGAGACTGCTTGCTGTTTTAGATGTGTTTAGAACATTTATTTTCCACATTTTTTGTAAAGTTTTCTAAAATAATAAAATTCAATTTCTTAAAATGAACATTGATTATTCTTCAGCAAAAGAAAAGTTAATGTTATTAAATACATTGTCTGTCCTACACCAACTGTCTAAGTAGGTACATGGTATCACATACATTTAATAAATGTTTTCTCTGTTCCTACATTTTTGGAATGCACATCTTTTGTATGATTCTGCTTTTTTATATTCTCCCCTAAAATTTTTGCTGTGCATTAATTCTCCAACAAGAAGGCGAAAACCTCATAGTCCACAACTTAAGTACTATCTAACACTGATGCTCCCAAATACATTCCTTCTGCTCTGTGGCTGCCCCCGAGCTCTGGATGTTCCTCTCGGGAGTCTGAGGCATTTCAAATGTTGCAGAACCATAACTAATCAACCCCAATAACTTAAACCCCAGACTTGCTCCATTTCCAGAATTCCTTGTTTCATTTAATGACACTATCACCCCACCAAGAGTAGTTCTTACCCTTGTTCTCTCCCTCTCTATCCCATTTCCAATCCATCAACAAATCTTAATTAACTCTCCTTCCTGTATTTATGGAAATCTCCTGGCTTCTCATGGTGACCACTCTTCTTAGTCTAGTCCCAATCACCATGATCTTTTGCCTTTGTTGCTTACTTCCTCTATTTTTGCTCTTCTTCTACTTTGGTCCATTTTCCTAAGTGAAGACTAAATTATCTTTATGAAACACTAATTAAATTATATCACCTTCTCCTGGATAAAATCTAAACTCTCTGCTAGGGTCTACCAAATTCCCCTTAATTCAGAATATATCTCTCTTTCTCTCTCCTTCACTCACTCTACTGTGGCCACATGCCCTTCAGTTTTTCTGTGAATACAATAAACCTATTTCTACCACAGGTCCTTTGAACGTAGTATTCCTTGTGCCCCACACACAGTTCTCCCGGATTTTTCAGATTCCCTTCCTCTCTTTCTTCAGTATCAACCCAAACATCCCCCTTTTGGTGGCCTCCATGGGGACACTCTTCTTAAGTACATTTTCCTACCTCATACCATTTTGTTTTCTTTATATTTGTCAGCTACAGTTACTATACTTACATATTTTTTCCTAGAATGTAAATCTCATGTGAACAGAGTTGTATCAGCTTTGTTCACCGCTTTAACTTGAGTGCCTCATACAGATGAAGGTCCATAGTAGAAGCCCAATAAGTACTGATTGAATATTTGAATAAATTAATTATTAAGACTTTAAATTGTAGGGGGAGACAAACCATGAGAGACTATGGACTCTAAGAAACAAACTGAGGCTTTTGGAGGGGCAGGGGGTGAGGGTTGGGTGAGCCTGGTGGAGGGTATTATGAAGGGCATGTATTGCATGGAACACTGGGTGTGATGCATAAACAATGAATACTGGAACACTGAAAAGAAATAAAATAAAATGGGAAAAAAAGATATTTAAAAAGTACCATTTTTCAAAGCAAAGTTCCTACCCACTTGTTTAGTGACTGTAATTGCAGAGGTTACATGGTAGAAAATGAGGTGCCGCTCAATGACAGGCCAAAAAGAAAGGTGTTTGGAGGCTAATGAATGGAACCAATTTTTGCTAATAAATGTGGTTGGCTTCTTTCCATATATTTAACAGGGGAAAAGGACAAGAGGAACATTAGCTTATCCTTATGATGACAGATGTCATTTTCACTGTTAAATGCACTTAATACCCATCACAATAAGAAAGATGGAATTCTGTGGAAACATAAATAAGTGATCATCTAAATCTACAGATTAGATTCTGAAATATATTCCTACCTTTACTTCCTCCCTTTGTCTCACACTCCTCCCAAATTAAGAAGTTATCGCTTATAGAAGACAATTTTCTGAAACTTTTCAGACCTGACACTGTGCTAGGTCTTTATAATTCCTCCTTCATAGTGACAGTATAATAGCCATCCCCACAAGGGCACACATGTATGATTAGCAGTCAGAAGTCTAGCAAAATCAAAAACGTCTCTTCGTCTTCGGGACAGCTGGTTTAGGAGAGAACATGTTCTAAGCCATTAAAGGTGAATATTTTCACGACACCTGTACAAAATGACTTTCTGCTATCTTCTCTACAGACCTAAATTTCAATCCTCATCCTATAGCCTTTAAGAGATAGACCTCAAAGGTAGCATTTTATATCATATCCTTTTATAGTACTGGAACAAAACTTGAGCATGAATAATTGGAGATCTGTACACTCATAGAAAGATGAAAGAATTGGGTTCAATTTAACACAGGAGCTAAAGAAAAAAAGGGAAAAAAAAGTGGGATTATTTCCCTCTGCCATCTTGAAAAGGATATGGCTTTAAAACCAATGTAAGAAGAAGACAGTGATGTTCTCTTGGATGGGTCACATACCAGCAACCCTCTACCTAAGAGTTTTTATAAACCTTTATATTTTGATTATCTACTTATTTCTTTGTGAATATGTTTTCTTGTATCTGTAGATACTTTCCTATATAGCAGCTCCAGCCTCATTACTTATAACAAGGTTTCCATCAGCTTTCATCATGTGTATGTTTCACAAAGTTTGAACACGCACCTACTGGACAAGTGTATTTACATATTTCTACATTACACACATGTGCCATCGCATTGTCATCTATTTTACACACTTTCTTACAAGCGAATAAATTAACATAATGAGATAGCATAAATGGACACTGAAGTTCATTTTTCCTTCCTGCCGTCCAGTGGACCGGTTTGTGCACTCTCTGGGGGAATGCTTAGCCCACTTTGGAGACCACTAAGATTTTATCCCAAAGAGAGGAACCAGTTCTCTTGATCTTATGAGCAATGTGCACTAGAATTTCGAATAGTCTATATCTGCATACCTCATTATACCATGTTACAGTGCACGATGCCATGAGGTACCAGAGAGACCAGGCATTTGTTCCTCCAGCTGCAGGTAATGCTGTTGGCTGCTGGTAACTCAGAGCTAAGGTAACACTCCCCTGCCTTCACCCTAATAGCCCTCATCTAATTACTGGTCTAATAACCCACCTCCTTGTTTCAATTCAGGTCAACTGGAAAGTGCTGTCCTAGCTTCAGAGTTCTTCTTCTGGATTCAGAAGAAGATTCCATTATTACTGCAAATATGGTTCAATTGCTTTCTCTCTCTCTACAGTGCTACTTCCTCCAGTCCTTTACTGACTGCAAAGGCACCCTGCCAGAAATCTCCTGCACACAGGTCTTTGTTCCAGAGTCTCTCATGTGTTGAGTTCCTAAAATATTGTTTATTGAGCAATTAGCAATTCATGTATTAATATAATATCCTAAATCTTCCTGAACCCCCATTAGGTTCTCACTGAGTCAAGATTAATTTCACCTAGAGGTCTTCTTTGTTCTTCTTACTATGGAAAATCAAGGCTCCAAAAATTGGACAGGAAGAGTGACCTCCTTCTTCTAAATGCCTAAGTGACATTTACTGATGGGCTTAATATCACAGCTTCTGAGGACAACAGTTCTCCATCCAGATCTTAGCCATTCTGCCCCCAGGCTGTGGTCTAGCTCATTCTGTTCACTCTGATGCTTCCATCAATGTCACTTCCGCTCCTGACACAATCCCAATACCTCTCAGGTTCAAGAAATGCTAGAGCACTTGGCCTACTAGCAGTATAAGGCAACTATCTACTTTACCTGAGAGGTATCTCTCTGAGAGAATTGGTTTAGCTCACTATGAGGTTTAACTCACTAGGAGTCATGACATCACTTTTCTCCTACACTTTCTCAATGGAACTTACTTTTAGTACTGCCATCGAGGGTGACAGCTGTGTTTTCCCAGCGCACCAGTCATAGAATAGCCAAAGTAATCACTATTGTCTACTGGAAGGGGGAAATCTATGGTATTGGATATAGCACCTTTAATGCTTACATTTCTTCTGATCAAGACACAGACTTTCATAAAAATGGAATCCTAAGAAGTGGGCCTACATAAACTCAAATTTTGCAGAGCATCTATGAAAAGCGTAACAATGACTCTAGTTTGTTTTCTTTTGTTTTATTTTGTTTTAGAGAGAGAGAGAATGTGTGCCTGTGTGTGTCAGGGGGAGAGAAGGGTGGGCAGAGGGAGAGAGAGAATCCCAAGCAGGGTCTGTGCCCAGTGTAGAGGCCCACATTAGGCTCAATCTTATGATCTGAGATCATGACTTGAGCCAAAATCGATTTGGATGCTTAACCTACTGAGACACCCAGGCACCCCTAAAGTATTTTAGTATTCATAAAAACTCAGTACTGTTTAGGTATAGTTTCAGATATAGAATATCAGAAATAAGAATCAACTATCCATCCAAGACTTTACTTAGAAAAAATGAAAATATATGCATAGATAAATTGTTATAAAAAGATAAATACCTAGAAAATAGCCCTTCTTAGCCCAAACTCCAATAGATGAAGAGGGAGGGTTGCCATTACAACATGTAACATAATATTTGATTCTAATTAAAAGATTAGTTCAATAAATGCTCTTTTGATAGACATTTACATGCTTCATATGCTATATATTAAAAATAGTAGTACACACTTGATTACAGTTTATTAAGGATAAAACACAAGTATTTCATAAATAGTCATTAGGTAGATTGTAAGATAACATGTAAAAGGTGATACAGGAAATAAACACAAAAATGCGTTATTATTCATTTATGACTTACCTTTTATTAAAACTGGAGCAAAAACCCTCACAGCTCAGAGAGTTACCTGGAAAGTGACTCCAGTGTCTCCTATGGTCTGCGTTTTCTCTAATTGTCACGGCAGTCCCCACGTCTAACTTCATTCATTGGAAAAGAAGCTTCCAAACAAAGATTTTCACTATACTTTGAAATTGTGAGTCTGTGGCTCCTTTTCACAGATACAGACTGCTCTCCATTAAGATACAACTGTACATTGATTCTATACGAAAATTTCTCAACAAAATATTTCTAAAACTCTCGATATAATTTATTCAAATAATCATGCTTAGGTAGGACCATCAGATAGGATTAATAGATTTATCACATATAATGGAAAGCAACCACTTATTATTTACCATTGGTTATACCAATAAGTAGGATATCCGCACTTACCTGAATAACATGCTTCAGTTTATCAATAATTTGATTTATCACGGGATCAGTTCCTCTGACTTTGACTTCAGGATTTCCAGATTGGGCTTTGATTCCATTGCCAACCACACGCTGAGTATAGCTAACAGAATGAAAAGTGGAAGATATAAGACTTAGTGATCTTCCAGAATATTACAACCACTTGAACATACCTGAGCTCAGAATCTTGCTCTTTTAAGAGTGTACAATATATTTTTTTTTTTCTTGGAACAGACCCTGGTCCAGCTGCACCATTTTTTTTTTTTTTTTGGTAAAATGCTTACCATTCAAATATAAACTATTCTAATGTTTCTCTCTCAAAAGATGTAACCAAAAATTGATTGTGTTTTAATATTATTTATTAAAAATACTAAAGAAAGCTACTATCCATCCCACTTCATCACCAGATCTTGCTGAATTACACATATGTCTGAATCCATATTATCTGGGTCAATTTACTTTATTTATTTATTTATTTATTTATTTATAAATGTTTTATTTATTTATTTGACAGAGATCACAAGTAGTCAGAGGCAGGCGGGGCGGGGAGGGGGGCACAGAGTTGGCCCCCCACCTGAGCAGAAAACCCAATGCAGGGCTCGATCCCAGGACCCTGGGATCATGACCTGAGCTGAAGGCAGAGGCTTAACCCACTGAGCCACCCAGGTGCCCTCAATTTACTTTATTTTATACAATATATAAATGAGTCCCAATGTTATTTTTTAAATATTGGACTATAAAAGTCAAAACTATGAACATCATAAATAACTAAAACTGGCAAAATATTTTGCAAGCAGAAAAAACACAATCTTTCATCAACATTTATCTGAACTAGTAAATCATGTTGTATGTAATAGGGGGTCTTCATAGGTGGTTAAAGTCATTGCAAATTACTATCTTCCTAAAATGATAAATTAGATTCATCAGTCACAATGCTAGGAATAAAGGAGATGTTCAGTATGCTATTGGAATAGGTAGAAGGAATGGTATCTGCCATGTGAGAGGTTAGGGATCAGGTGACATCCCAGCAGGAGAAATGGCAAAGGCCTAAGAATAACACACACAGGGAAGAATAGCTAGGGTTCTATTTACAAAGAGTACAAATAGGGAAAAGTAAGAGATAGGAGGCCATGCCCTAAACATTCCATACTCTTTCCATTTAAGACTCTCCTCTGAGTCATCTGTTTAAATAGCAGCCATGATAAAGTGGCCTCAGAGACTTTTCAGCAAGCATTTTCACATTGCGCTTAATGTAGTATTTCTTCCCTCTATTTGAGCAGAGTATCACAGCTATCCACATGAACCCTCTGGACTTTCCACAGCAATGGAAGCTCTTTGAAAAGGTGAAAAGAGGCTCCACTGTTGAGAATATGGCCATACAAAAGAAGTTTTAAGGAATATCCAATTCCTCCCCAAATTCTGCATGCCCAGTGATTAATTTCTACAAGTGGGTCAAACAATTACCAACTAGATCCTTCCAATTAAATGATGGAACCTTTTTAAATCGATAATATCAGTTGCACGTGACAAAAATAATGATATTAATATAACTTTTTTATTTTTAAAATAACCTTAACCCACTTTTTAAAGCAGAAATAGAGGGGTATAGAGTTAAGTATTCCAGTATGTATTAATGATTTGGCAATATATACCAATAACAATAGAAGAAAATCAATTACACAAATCTATTTTTGTGTAATAATATCATTTACTTAGAAGGAATTAAGTAAACTATAAATATTAAACTTTTCTTAACTCTTCTGTAGCATTATTATATTTTTCTTCCAAATATTTCAAGCAGATTGCACAAGTGGCTCCTTTATTGTATTTATTATTAATAATGATGAATAATATGAATACATAAGTGGACAAATGCATGTTTATGATCCAGGCATTGTTTTAAATACTTTCATTGGAGTTTGTCAGTTTATTCACATGATAATCATTTGCTGTGGGCATGAGAATGTGCCTATAGACCTCAAAGTACAGGAAATTTAATTGTACCCACAGCTTTTCTCTGAAATCTATTTCTGCACCTGCCCCCAACCTATCACTGTGTTCAGCAGGGATACTAATGCAGAACCATCAATGGAAGACAGAGGCTCCTCTGACACCCAAGTTTGTCTCAGGATTCCCTGAAACCTTTGCTAACCTTTCCTCGGGCTCTAGGTCATGCTTGAATGCTTCTGCTCAAATTTCTTACCCCTCCCCTTCACTCTGGGTCACAAATGCTTCTTGACTAACAGCTTTACCAGCCTTACTCATTTCCACCCCATTTGCTTGGATAGGCATTTCCCTTAATAAAACCCTCTTGTGTTTAATTCCTTTTTGTAATCTGCTTCTTGGAGAATCCAGACTAATACATCATACAATATTTATATTATAAGGATTCCCACTCTACAGATTGGGGATCTAGGATCTGACTATGTTCAGTATCTTTCCCAATGCAACACTTTGTTAAGTGCGCAGCAAGGGTAAAAATCCAGGGAACATGAGTTCTGAAATACAATCACTCAATAATTATTAATGAAAACTCTTGAAATCAACTAATATAATCCGGAAATACAATCAGTTTTGTGCAAAGCATATTTTTCTTTTTGTAATTTTTTTCCTGTAACTATAGCATTTTCAAATATTTTACTACTTATAATTAGAAAAGGATATACTATTTTCTTAAATAATCACAATGAACAGTTGTATACTGCCAGCTAAAGAGTGAAGTAATGCCTGATAGAGGGTTGAAATAATAGATGGCAAATTTTCTATAAGATTCCCCTATTTCTCTAGAAACACAGATATAATATGAGCAATGAAAACTTAGTCTCGTCTATCAATTTTAAATACAGTAAAACTTTACACAATAAAGGTTTGAGCTCTCTGGGTCCACTTATACGTAGATTTTTTTTTTTCAATAAATACAGTACTATAAATGTATTTTCTCTTCCTAACTATTTTCTTAACAATATTTTATTTTCTCTAGCCTACTTTATTGTAAGAATAGAGTATATAATACATATACAAAGTATGTGCCAATTGACTGTTATTGGTAAGGCTTCTGGTCAGCTGTAAGCTATTTGTAGTTTCAGGAGAGTCAAAAGTCATACACTGATTTTTGACAATGCTCCTAACCCCCACATTCTTCATGGGTCAGTTGTAAACTACTTTGGTTGCATCTTGGTTTATGTACAGACCATGAACTTTCTTTCAAGATGCAGGAATGTCATGTCACAGTAATCTGAAGAACTCCACACTTTTTATTATTAACTGTCACAGTTGATAGCATAGATGAATTTTATCGCAATTACAAATGATCAAGAATCTCATTCCAAACTAGTGTATTATTCACTAGTTCAATATCACTATTCTTACATTATTACTTAAATAAGAAAAATACTACAACATTGCATTTAAGATACTTCAAGTGAAAAATCACCTTTAAAAACCAGTTTTTCTTTCCTTTTTTTTTTTTTTAAATAAGATTAAGAAGAATACAATGCAATAGCAATACATACATATCAGAATAGTTTAAAGGAAAAAGACAGATGATACCAAGGGTTGGCATGGACGTGGACCAGTTAGAGCCTTCTCTCGTTGTGAATGAGTGTGTAAACCAATGTAAGCCACTATTTGACATGTATACTAAAGCTAACAATCCCAAGGTCCTGGGGATATACTCAGCAATGTTTACTGAAAGGTATAAGAATGCTCAGGGAAGTATTACTCTAAATAGCCCCAACCGGGCACCTGGGTGGCTCAGTTGGTTAAGCAACTGCCTCCGGCTCAGATCCTGGAGTCCCAGGATCAAGCCCTGCATTGGGCTCTGTGCTCAGCAGGGAGTCTGCTTCTCCCACTGACCTCTCTCCTCTTATGCTTTCTCTCTCTAATAAATAAACAATTAAAATCTTTAAATAGTCCCAACCAATGTCCATAAGCATTAAGATGGGAAAATAAATGGTAGTATATTTATATAATGATATACTATATAGCAATGAGAATGAATGAATTATAACTATATACAATATCTTGTAGATTAATGCTGAATGAAAGAAGCAAGGTATAGAATATACTCTATGACCCCATCTATTAAAGTTTGACAATAAATCAATGTTCTAATTCACCATAAGTGCTACTCTAGGATTGAAGTGGATTTCTGGGGTTCTAGTAATATATTCCTTGATTTGGGTCCTGGTTACACAAGAATGCTCATTTTGTATGAAAAAAAAAAAAACTGAATTGTACAGTTAAGATTTGAATATTTCATTGTTTGTCTGTAATTTCAACCCAAATCAAACAGTTACATTAAAAACTCTTCATGCTCTTTGTCTTAAAATGTATACAACAGACATATTTTCACTGAACTCTGTATAAATAAAAGATCCACACAGGTATTTTTAACATGGGCTAAATGCTTTTGTCATCACTAAATGAGTAATTTAGGATCTTAGTTTGATATAAAAACTTACTCCCTGCTGTCTTTACTTTGCATGCAAAATATATGGTTTCTTAATCAAATAAAAATTTTCTAACAAAGACTTTCTGAGTTTTTTATTATGAAATTTTAATAAATCATTAATCACATTTTCCTCCTAAATGTACCGGTAATGGATAAAACATTTCAAGGATCCCTACAGAGGTTTCTTGACTTGAAAAATTACTTGCATTTCAACTAGAAGAACGGAATAAAACACACATCCAAAAAAAAAAAAAGAGGTACTTTTTTTGTTAGAGAAGTAATAGACCCACCATCTGGGCTTATTTCTTCTAAGCAGGTTAGGTAATAGATGACAGCAGTTTAATAGGAATACTCACTCCCCAAGTACAACTTGCTTTTCATTAGTATGGAAAAAAGGCAAGCCCTGATATATTTACATTCTATAAAGATGTTTTAAAATGATGATTAACAAGATTCCAATTCTCTTTGTATTCAACATATGAAATATTAAAAAGAAGTGCTAATAAATCCACACAGTATGTCATTAGGAAGTCATTTCTCCTGACTCTACCAACATTTCTTATTGGAAACTCATGTCATGCCCTACTAGTTGATACTAATTTCACTTTATTTAGAATGCAGTTGAATTTGTTTCAGTTTCACATCAAAAGTATGGTATATTGACATGCACTTATACAATGTCAGGTGGAAAAAGTATTTGGGATCTGACCCTGGAATTCATTACAAAACCCTTAGAGTTGTCTGTCTTAGAAGTCTTTGATAATGTCACTGAGACAGGATATAAGAAGGATATAAGAACTTTAAAATTAAGACAAAATGAGTAAAACACCCAGACATCATCACCATCTCTGTTGGAGGTTAAAGAGTGAGAATGGGGGCCATGCTGGTGGTAATAGTTATAGTAGTACTAATGGACATTTAATTTCTTTGCCTAATGCTTTTTTGTATGACTTGGCTAGGTGATTATATATTAAAATTCCTTGAGTTTCCAGAGTTTTGAGTCTCCTAAATCTTAAGAAGGCATAACACTGGAATGTCTTTGGCTCTGGCAAATACTGTGCTATCTTGGGTAAAAAGGTCTGGGAAGAATATTCTATGTATTGTATTGATCAATGAACTTCTTCAACAACAAATTTTCCTTTCAAACCATTTCTGGGCCTTCCTTCCTTGTTCTGGCAGCAAACATGAAAGTTAAGTACCACAGGTATTTTTGTGTGTCAATCTGTCCCAAATATTTGGGTGACACTGGACACGAGTGTGGCTCTGTGTACATGCAGCTTCTATATAACATTTCTCTTCTACAGCAAAGGTCTTAATCTTTGAAATCTCAGAATTAAAAGAAGTCATATGATTGATTTTATGTGCCAGATTTATGGGAATTACCTTTCACGGTAGGTAAGAGGCTTACAGGGGATTTAGAGAATGGAGACATCTGTAGAATCGATTCAAAATGATTAAACTTTTTGTGATCGCACTAACTACTTCTGTTGTGGAGCCACAAACTATTTTTAAGTTAATCTCCACTATTTACTTGGCTTTATAATTACAGATAAATAGGGTCTTAATTTGAGATGTAGGTTTCTGAACTTAAATAATAAAGTCAAAATAAATAGAATTAATAGAGACCTTATTACAGTATTTATTATTATTTATAGACAATTTCCTACTGCAGATATTGTATTTGTGATATCTTATGGATAATACTCATTAACATTATTTTAATAAGGTAATGCCATGCTTTATTTAGTAGCCAACAGAGAATGTTTAGATCCCTACAATAAATAAAATATGAACATGTTTAGAAAGATTTAGAAAATAAGAACTCATTAAAGAATGGTTATTAATCAGTCTTCATCCTAACTCTTCGATTGGCAAGGCATGTATTTGTGCTTGTCAGTTCAGGCAGGGGAATCACAAGGAGGCTGTTTCAAGATACTTTATATGATGAGCGGCTGTGTGAACCTGAAAAATGATATTTCCTCATGAAAAGCCAGTTACTACAAAAATTAGTGGTGTTTAAGGGGCTCTCATTTCAACAAACATTGACTACCTAATAAAAATTCTATTAAAAGTAGATTTACCCCTAAGTAAAAAAGTAGTACATTCCTTATTTCCTTTCTCCTAACCCTTCCCTAATCTCACCAAGAAACGATAAATACCTTAGCTATACCAAAGGTTCTGTTTTAATCGTTTTGAGTTTTTGAATTAAAAATTCAAAACAGGGGCACCTAGGCAGCTCAGTGGGTAAGCCCCTGACTTTTTTTTTTTTTTTTTAAGATTTTACTTTTTTATTTGAGAAAGAGAGAGATTTGGGGAGGGGGGTGGTAAGGAAAAGCAGACTCCCCACTGAGCAGGGCGCCCAATGTGGGGCTGGACCCCAGGAACCTGGGATCATGACCCAAACAGAAGGCAGATGCTTAACAACTGAGCCAACCAGGCGCCCGAAGCATCTGACTTTTGATCTCAGCTCAGGTGTTGATCTCAGGATTGTGAGTTTAAGTCCTTCCACAGACTCCATACTGGACATGAAGACTACTTAAAAAATTAAAAAAAAAAATTAAATTAATTAAAAATGAAAATTCAAAGCAAATAATAATAATGGTTTGTTTCATAACGAATTACTCTCATTTTCTTCTAAGGTAACTGTCAAATTTAAAATGATCAAAAATAACTTTCAAATTTAAAAGGGTACTTGGGTGGCTCATTCGGTTAAGTGTCTGCCTTCAGCTCAGATCATGATCTCAGGCTCCTGGAATTGAGGGGCTTCTTGCTCTGCAAGGAGTCTGCTTCTCCCTCTCCCTCTGCCCCTCCCCACCACTCAAGTTCTCATGCTTGCTCTCTCTCTCTCTCTCTCTCTCAAATGAATAACTAAAATATTTAAAATAAAATAAAATGATCAGTTCTAGCTATCATCAATTGCACATACTGTTACATGTGCTTACATATTTACTTATCAAATGCTTTCCAAGACACACATTTCAAAATTAAATTCTTCTTAGTAAGATATGGGCTTTCTTTCATGGATTTATGATAACTGATAGTTACCATTTTACACTGATTTTCCATCTCACTTCACTGTTTGATAACATTATATGAAAGTATAATATTATTTAAAGGATTGAATACTAACAAATACCATTTGGATCCAAAAAGCACTCAAAATTATTTGGGGTATAAATTTCATTTAATAACCTTTTATTAGACATTACTAAATTCTAAAAGTTCATAATATCTTATACAGTTTAAGGGTAATTGACACCAACATTAATTAAATTGCTAATATAAAATTACCAACTGCATCATAAATACTTTAAAATTAGGGGTGCCTGGGTGGCTTAACAGGTTAAGCTTCTGCCTTCTGCTCAGATCATGATCTCAGGGTCCTGGGATCGAGCCCTGCATCAGGCTCTCTTCTCAGCAGGTAGCCTGCTTCCTCCTCTCTTTCTGCCTGCCTCTCTGCCTACTTGTGATCTCTGTCTGTCAAATAAATAAATAAAATCTTTAAAAAAATAAAAATAATTCTAGGACTACCAACATACCATCCAAACAAAAGTGCTAGGTAGTTCTTACCAACAGGTGACATAATAAAATCAAAGAGAAAGAACCTCTGAATTTCAGAGTGTACTGGTTTCCCAGGGCCACCATATTCAATCCACTACACAGAGTAATGTAAAGAAACTGGAAGCTACCTCTGTGATGACAGATTTCCCCTCGAATGTCAATTAATCAGAGACTTTCCATATAAACTCTATCCTTGAAGTCATAATCTATTTTCTTCTAGGGAAATTTTATTTACTATAAAATAATATTTATATTTCACAAGCACATCTCTTAAATTACAGTTTGGGTTGTCCCCTTGTAACTCAGTCTCCCTAGAGGAAAAATATTTTAATCAGCTTTGGAAATTTTCAGTCCATAGTATCTAGCACTTCCTGTGTTTTAAATGACTTTTATTTTACTAGCAGAAGTAAACAATGCTATTGAGAATTTCCTGTGTTCTAAATTCATATAAATAGGAAATATATCTTAAAATATGATTTTTTCTCCTCTGAAGCAGTGGCCCAATCACCTGCTCTGAATGTTAAAGTTCCCTGAAAGCTAGGAAGGGCTAGTTTATTAGGAAGGTGTTGATGGTTGATGCTTTGGGGACCCATACAGGCACACAGAATAAATTTTAATCACACTTAATGCTAATGTGGTAGCAAGACTGTGACAATATTCAAATGCAACTAATTTCATTAAATTAGCTATACTCATGAAGCTAAACATAGTTGTTTGAATCTATATAAATGCCTCAAAAGAAATATGTGAGCTCTTCTCTTTTCTCTTTACCTTTCGTTGATGCTTAAGAGTGAAAAGATTTTAACTGAGATCTTTTTTGTTTGTTTGTTTTTTGTTTTTATGTAACAACCAGCTCTCTTGTTTTATCACCATAAGACTGTAAGGGTCCTTAGCAGGTTACTGAATCTAGTACTCTGCTTTCAACAAGAAATACACCTATGCCAGGAACATAGTACTTGGCATTTATCTCTTGGCCTGTAGCCTAATAGATCTGTTGCCTGTCTTTAGTGACAGTAACATAAATCTAAAGCTGGAAAGGACCTTAGAGGTCATCTAGTCCAACTGAGCCATGTTTTAAAACAAATGAAGAGGTATGTTTATTTCACCGTTTCGCACCTATGTACTGTATGTTTCCAGAAAAGACTTTGAGGCAGCTTAAAATAATAAAAGGCACAGACACTATAAAGCAAGGGCACAACGGCAGAATAATGAAGCGAGACAGACGACAATGACAATGATAAAAGGAGACCTAGGAAAGAGACACTGCACTTCAACCTAAAACCCAACCCTAAGCCTCTGGATGATGAAGGCCAAAAGGAAGCTCACAATTCAAATAGCTCTCAATTAGCTAATGAAGGTCTGTCTGCAAATGTCAGCAGCTGGGTCTCTCTAAAAACTCTCAGACACAGCCCAAGAGTCTTTAGGTAATAGACAATGAGCAGTACAACCACAATTACCTTCAATAGCAATTTCAAAGGTTTCAAAGGTGTTAAGCACACATGATTCTTTTTTATGCGAATCTTTGTTAAGAGTTGCCTTTGTGATGTTAAATGTTAGTTCTGAGTAGGCATTTCTACTGGGACTTGGTTATTGGACTTGGTGAAAAATGCCGCCTTGGAGAACTTAGAAGAGCAGATGGTTAATATTTCCCTGAATTTATTTTTGTTTTTAATGGATATTTTATTTCACCACTCACAAAGAATGTATTCTCTGGATAATGTAATGAAGCACTATAGACAAAAGAATCTCAAGGTCAGAGTGACTTGAGATAAATCACAAAGCAGAGGTTTGGTTGGAAGGACTGCACTGCCTCCACTACCCTCCGCAGCAGAGAAGAACAGGACGGGCAAATTTACTAACAAAGGAACACCAGCGAGAGGGGAAAGGCAGGTGTAATGGTGAGACACATTTTAATCGATGGACAGTTAGCTGTTTTTTAATAGATGATTTCATCCTACGTTTAAGGAGATCGTTTTCTTTTTTCTCACCTCACTTTTGAAGAAATGGGTTTTGTCATTTTATAAAAGAAATTACTTAGTAGATTTAATTTCCAAAGTTTAAAGCAGACCCATCATCAATGTTCTAGAAATTAGATAGTCTTGATATGTGGTCTCTGTGTTTTTGGATTGGCGATGGGAGCCTGTCACGGCAGTCAAAACGGCAGTTTGTAACTCTTATTATGAACACTTGCCTGTCTGCTCTTATTTTAGGCATGATCAAACAAATCACATAGGAATTAGGAAAAGCCAGGCATAATAACAAGAACTGAAAAGATAAAAATGTTTATAGGCACTTCATTTATTTTTATTTGTAATAGCAAAAAACTGGGGTTCTGGGCCCATGGAAAAGACAGGAAGTTTTAAAGATTTGTAAATAGCCATTCTTAACAAAAATAATCCTGCGGTAATTAGTTAGTATTTAGAAAGCAATTAGAATTTGAGCGTAACGCATCAGTTTTTAATATCCAGTTTCCAACTCGTCTCCAATTCCAACTTGAAGTTCTGTCCAGAAATTCCATTTTGTGGCCTGATGAATCTCTAAATTTAAATTGATAGGTTTCAAATCATATTTATTATGAAGAGCAAGGTGGAGAGGAAAGTGGGGAAATAACAAAGCTTTTTACCCATACCTCATCTTAACTAGACCGTAACCAAATTCCTGCTACCACACAGTCCCGAGAAAATGATCCACTTGTCTAACAGAATTCAATGTGTCCGCTTGCATATAGGGGGGAATTTCTCCAGCTTTTTCTTGGCAAACTCGGTTGTGCTTGCAGAAAACAGCTGGACTTAGTTCCCTAGACAGAACCACATGTACCCAGGGATGCTTAGATTCCTAACAATTGTGTATACCACAGAAACATATTTGGCCGGTATTTGCAAAATACACAGAATGTAGACCATCTCTGATAGCTTCCGGAGTCCAAACTGCATGGATATTTCTGGCCCAGATGGCTGAGAGATTCCACACCTTTGGACAAAAGTGGCCACCCTTTCCCTCACTCTCTATACTTCCCCTCTTATCCTTTTTCACCTAAATTATTTCTGCCACACCTCACAGGATTTACACACTCCATCCTCCCTGCCTAGAAAGTTCTATCCTTTTAGACCCTTCCCTCAGTCAGCTGCACTAGACGTTAAAAATATTTTTGCAGAAATGATTGCATTAAGGATTTTTGAGATTACCCTGGATTATCTGGGTGGGGCCCAAATGCAGTCACCTGTGTCTCTTCCTAAGTGGTAGCCAGAGGGAGATTTTGTTTTTACAGAAGGAAAAGAAGATTAATGACGGGATCGCAAGTCAGGGATCAGACTGATGCTGCCACGAGTCTAGAAACGCCAGAAGATGGAAGAGGCCAGGGAGGGATTCTCCCTAAAGCCGTTAGAGGGAGCTTGGCCTGACAATTCAATTTTGGCCCAGTGATAGGAATTCCAGACTTCTGACCTCCAGAACTATTAGGGAATACATTTTTGTATTTCAGTGTTAATCTGTTACAGTAGCCACAGGACACTAATACAACCAGCCAAGCAGGGTATCCCTCTCCCACTATTTGCTCTCCCTTCAACTATTGCTTGCTAACATGTAGTTTTCTGAGATGAATGTATCATCACTGTAATTCAGTGATCGATTCACAATGAGGTGTTTCAAGTCTGTAGCTCCCTCCTCCACTGTAAATTCTTGGCTTCAAGGAGCCTGTCTGTCTTAACCACCCTCTAGTTCCCGGGCTTCGTCACAGGTTTGGAATATGAGAACTCAGTACATATTTGTTACCTGAGTGAATGCAGGACAGATACAAAAGTAAACTAAAACATCAATTTCAGGCAAGAGTTTGTCTTTTCCAGAATTACTCCTTATAAAAGTTATGAGTCGTGTCTGTACATTCCTGAATTTGGTAACAAATGCCATGAATGTGTAAGTTCGTTTTAAGGCTGATTTGTTCCGGTTTCTGGCAGTCTATCACAGAACCCCGTCCAAGTTCCCATTAGTGCAGAGAAAAGAAAGAAACTAGGAAAATAGAACAAACGAGTAAGCAACACCAACTGTGAAAACTCAGTATGTAGACTGCAAGAACGATTAAGTACGTGAACTCATCCTATCCATTTTTTATTTCATGAGACAGAAGAACTTCCTCCTTATAAAATTTATGTAAGATGGCATTTGGGTCCCCACAGCCTGTTTCCTGAATCACTCTTGAAGTACCCCAGGGAACGTTCCCCTACTGTCCCAGTCCTGCTTCTTGAGGGACCAGAAGAGACTGGCCACTCACATACAACTCATAATGTATAGCCCCCTTAGGACACTACAGCTACAATAAAAGGACAAGATGCATCAGAGGCCTGTGGGTCTAGGAGTGGGGTTCCCTCAAGAAAAGCCTTGTTAGGGGTAGGGAGGCAGCAGTGCAACATGGGTGCTAGAAGCTGTTTATAACCTCAGTGACCAGAGTTCTATCACACAGGTTTCCCAGCATCCCTCTCTCCCTCTGCTGCTTCCCACCACCACCAACCCAACCATGAACCCAGCCTCTTTTTCTTTACCCTTCCCTTACACAAGTTTCAATTGGGTATTTATTAGTACAGCGGCATTTGAATGAAGTTGAGGGAACCATGGAGAGAGATGATAATGCAAAACGGGGAACTACCAATAAACAAGTGACCTGCACTGGATCAATAGGCTATTTCAATTTATTTATTTGACAGAGCGAGATCACAAGTAGGCAGAGAGGCAGGCAGAGAGAGAGGAAGGGAAGCAGGCTCCCTGCTGAGCAGAGAGCCCGATGCGGGACTCGATCCCAGGACCCTGAGATCATGACCTGAGCCGAAGGCAGCGGCTTAACCCACTGAGCCACCCAGGCGCCCTCCGGCTAATTCAATTTAAAGTTCAAATAAAAGACATCTATCCTTAAGAATCCCTGCCCAGAAAGCAGTAACACATACAATCTAGAAGTAGTACTCATTCTCTCCGCACACCTGTCCCCCACGATATGTGCCTGCTGAGCATGACAACATTTCTGGTATGTCTGGTACCTTGAACCAGTTCAGATAAAAGAGGTGTTCACCTTAGCCTAGTTACGTTATTCCAGTAAACGCGTGCTGGCCACGGAGAGGGGGTGTGTCTATCAATCTGCTCTCCAGTTTAGATCAAAAAGGAGCTCAGCCCTCATCTTGAAGGTAAATAAATGAAAAAAAAATGGTTATTACTTTTTGATATCAGACCCTGATTTTGGATAAACATCAGTACCTTCTAAATAAAGGGAGTCGGGTAAATAAAACAGAACAGACACACACATACACACATGCATACAAATAAAAACCATACTGTAAAAACGGAAAGGGAACATCATGTTCCTGTCATGAAGACTCAGGAGGAAAGAATATCTCTTAAAAAGATTTGACTATGGAACCAGAAGAAATATTTAGAAAACTGCTTTAGAGTACTTACACTATGAGGGATATGTAGAAAGGCAAGTCATCTACAAAACAATGTGGATGATATAATGATAAATTGGGAGATGCTTGAGATTAGGAGGTTTAGAGCAAAAGTAAGTGCAGTAGCAGAATCTCCAACCACAAAGGAATCCATGGACAAGCAAACTGAAACACCGAAAAGTTCAGGTGGTAATTGAATCAGAGCCCAGGGGGAAAAAGAGAGAGAGAAAACAATGACAGAAAAGAAGGTAGATGGGAATGCTAGAGGCTGGAGTTTCAGCTCAAAACTAATCTGTGTTCCTGAGAAAGAAACAAGATCCACTCGATCTAAAACAATCATCAAAGCTATAACTGAACTATGAAGATTAAAAATAACTAATTAGATTGTAGGGGACAGTGGTGGGAAAACAGTGAAGTGTTATCCATATTTAGACAGAAACTAGTCAAACTCCAGAAATTTTTAAAAAATGTCCAACTTATATATAGGTAGTAAAACAACAGCAGCAACAGCAACAACAACCCACAGTCCTTTCAAAATAAACTATGCCAGGCTTGCTTTAGACCCTTTTTTGTCACATTAACATACCAGAAGACATGGAGCTTTTAAGAGTATAAGAATATGAGCAAGAATATTATACCCACCAGGTTGTCTTTCTCAAGGTTGAATGAGAAGTATTCTGTATATAAAAGCTGATTTGTTTTTCCAATAATAATTTACTCAAGGACATATGGGTACATATTGGGGAAAATAATAAAAACAAAAGCTTCAAAAATTAAGAAGTTGTAAATCCAAAATCCTGAGACAACTGATTCAAGTATAAAGTTAATTTTATATATTTTATAATTCTTAGCCACATAATATTCTTAAAGCATAACTGAGAGAAAATAACACAATGAATTAATATAATTATATTACACATTCCAAGTTACACTACTAGATATTGAGAATTTTTAGAGGCAAAGAGAAGGAATAGCATTGTACATCCCTTATCTAATACTGTGAGCTCAAGAAATAGCACCAGAAATTCTTTAGGCTCTATTCAAGGAATCCAGATTTAGACGACAGGTGACCTCTTCTGACATGATCATTCTAGTCTAGTCCACAGCTGTTCCCTCATCTGATTATCACAAAAACCTCCTGACTGCTCGTCCAACTTCTGCCACTGATCCCCTTTAGGTGTTCTTAGCACAAAACAGAGGGATGCTATTAAACATAACCCAAATCATGCTACTTCTTTGCTTAAAACTTTTCTATGGATGCCATACGTGTTAGAGGGAAAACCAAAGTCTTTACAATGGTCTACAAGGCTGTTTCTCTATCATCTGCCTCTTCTCCTTTATGTTTCTGGCATCATCTACTGATACTCTCTCCTCCCCTCATTTTGCTTCAGCCTCTCTGATTTCAACGATGGTATTCTCAGAATGAGTCCACATGCTTCTGATTCAGAGTTTTGGTACCAATTATGTTCTGTCTGGAATGTTCTTTCTCAGCAGAGCATGGTCCTCCTCATCTCTTTCAAGTCTCTCCTCAGATGCCTTGCCTCTGATATATAATTGCCACGTCTGGCAGTTTTAAATGCGGCCTCAAAATAGGTCGACATCAAATGATGGGTCAGTCTCTTCCTTTGAACCTGAACATGCTTGTGACGGCAACAACCAATAGACTCTGCCAAGTCATTTTGTGTGACTTCTACTCCCTGATTCCCTCAATCCACGGGAACCCAGCTCCCATAAGAGAAGTTCAACTACCGTGATACCACTGTGATGGCAAAGTCACATGTGTCCCTCCAATGAAGAGTGCCTCCCAGCTGAGCCATCCTGCTAGCCACCTCACTGATTTACAAGACATAGGAAAAAGCCCCTTGAACCCTCCAGACTGGGTTTTTGACAGTTGAGTAGCACTGAGTCACTCTCATCACATAAAAGAAGAAGAAATGCTCAGATGAATCCTGCCAGAATATTCCTGACCTGTAGTATCCCCGAGATATAATAAAATGATTGTTGTTTTAAGTGATTAAATTGTGGAGTAGTTTCTTAGCTGCAATAGCAACTGTAACGGTAGTTATACCTACTCTTTACTATTTCTACTGCCATCAATCTCTTTTCTTGATTTGTTTTCTGTAGTAACATTTTAAAACAGACCAAGTAATTAGCTTGTTTATTTTGTGATGACCTCTATTACAGAGAGATTTTTGTATGTTTTATTCACTGATACATAAAAGCCATAATGGCTATAAATAGCTATTAATATGTATTGAATGCTGAATGACTACTATTAAATGGTGATAAAGGTTACATATTTAAATTTTTAATGTAAAAAAATATAAAGTAAAAAAACATATTCCAAGAAGGAGAAAAAAACACACAATGCTGTTCACAAAGCATAAACAAGTTCACAGAAGTAAACTTAAAAAAAACGGGTATCGCAAACAGACATCAATTATACCCCTTTCTATTGAAAAAAGACTGTCTGAATTTATAAAAATAAATGAATGAATAAAATTCTACTTTATTTCTGGGAAATGTAAAAATTGTCCATGGAAGTTTAACAATATAAAATGCCTAGATTAATATATAGATTAATCTGGAAAATAAAAATAAAGCATTTGAGTGGCAATATTGATTTCAGACAAAGTAGAATTTAAGGGAAAATATTTTACATGGAAAATAATAAAAGTACATAATGGTATAAGGCAAAATAGTCAATGAATATGTAGCAACAATAATCTTTAATCAGTAAGTTGCATATCAAACATTTATAAAGCAAAATGTATTCATCATATATGAATACATAATTAAAGTTATAATTAGAAGAGATTTAATTATAGTAGAATTAGTATGGTTCTCAGTTATGACTGATTAAATAGAGAAAAGTTTAAAGCATATAATTTTAACATTATAATATATATTTTTAACACACATATATATAAACTTGTGTACCATAAAAAATATTTTTCTTTCAAGTCTCCTTTGAAAATTAAAATGAGATTATATTTAAGATTACAAAGAAAGTTGCAATATATTTTTAAAAGTACAAATTACATAGTTTTCACTACCTATGTAAACATAAAAAAAAAAACTTAAAGTTAAGGGAAAGTTGTAACAAGACAACCACCACCACTGCTTTCATATTATATTTAAAAATAGGAATGTTGAGATTAGTCCTTTGTTGAAAGAAAGAAACCCAGCCAATTACTCGAGAGATAATCTCGTATTTCATTCCAAATGCATAGCTATAAATACTCTCATTTGTATTAAAATTTTTTAAATGATTAAGTATTTAACTCAAAAATATAAAATAGTAAAATAAAACATATATAAGTCAATTATAAGGAACACTAAATTAAATGTTAAATAAAAGGCAATGAATTATACAGAACTGATAAAGATATATGAGTTCATTATTTACCAAGTATGTCATAATATAAAAAAATTGACAAAATGGACAAAAATATACAAAATTATAATAAAAATTGAAAAAAAATTGAAATTTAAAGTAGAAAAACAAATATAGGAAATGCAGAAATTGTTTTAAACACAGTTACATGTTTCATTTAGGTCATCATGAACTGGGTATATGAATCTGACATTAACTTAAAAAATGGTAAATCTGGTAAATATATAAATGTTTTCGCAAGAAACTCAAAATATTATTCAAAATGAAATCTCTATTAAAGGCTCAATAACAAGACAGTTTTATTAGTGAGTATCTTTTTTAAAAAATCTAAGTCCAAGCTATAAGATATATAAAAAAACATAGAAAAATAAGGGGCTTCTTTTCTAGTAATTTTACAAAGAAAATATAACTCAGATACCAAGTCTTGAAAAAGTTAAAATAAAAAGAATGAAATATTTAAACACTATCTCCCATAGTTAAAATATGAACATAGTTAAAATATTCTCAACTAAAACAATCACAGAGTAAATTATATACTTACGACAAAATCATCCATCCTAATAATCTGGGATTCAAATTCAAACATACAAAGTTGGCTTAATACTAAGAAATGCATATTCATGCAATGCAACTTAATAAACCTCTTTATTTAGTTTATACTGTGCATTTACTTAATAAGTATAATGCCATGACTAATAACATTTAACTAAGTATTAAAGGATATTTCCTAGGTACATGGGTGGCTCAGTGGGTTAAGCCACTGCCTTTGGCTCAGGTCATGATCTCAGGGTCCTGGGATCAAGTCCCGCATCGGGCTCTCTGCTTGGCGAGGAGCCTGTTTCCCTCTCTCTCTCTCTTTTTGCCTGCCTCTCCGTCTACTTGTGATCTCTCTCTGTCAAATAAATAAATTAAATATTTACAAAAAAAAAAGGATATTTCCTTACCACGATTGAAATAACTATCTTAAACTAAAAGGTAACTTTATCGTTATTTAATTCTAACCAAAGCTATAAGATGAAGAAACAAGTAAATATGTATATTACAAAGAAGATAATTAATGACCAGTAATAATTTTAATAACTAACCATGTAATCATGGTAAGTTCTATGTGATCACATATACCATATGAAAAACACAAAGGAGGTTTGTGCAAATCAACACAAAAGATAAACTTTTACCTTTATATGAGACAATACAATGGTATAGAAAAGTTTTAGACTTCCTCACAAAGATTGAATATAAGTCCTATGTTGGTCTCTCTCTCTCATATGGAGGAACAAATTTTGCTACCCTAAAATATACCTCTATGGCATATTCACAAACTTAAACTGGTTCTTCTTAAAAAAAAAAAAAAAAAAGATTTTATTTATTTATTTGAAAGAAAAAGAGAGTGCCCAAGAAGGGGTAGGGACAGAAGGAGAAGCAGATTCCCCACTGAGCAGGAAGCCCAATTCAAGACTCACTCCTAGGATTCCATGATCGTGACCTGACCAGTAAAAGCATATTAAAATCTTCTGCCCTGGCATCTCAGACCTATAATTAGCCATGCAAGTGAATAAAACCTCTGTGAAGACGATTAATGCACCCATCAACCTAGTTCGTTTCCAATTTGCCTTTACAAGTGTTTTCAAACTCCTTTCAGGAGTATAGACATGTCTTAAGTTAGTTAGATATTTGGCAGCACTTTATGTAAAAAGGCTTCAAAGAAAAAAAAACAAAAACAAAACAAAACAAAAAAGCCACAAGAAACAGTCACCAAATGCCTTTTTTAAAAAATCCTTCACATAGTATTTGGTATAGGTCTTCAGAGTTTTCAACAATTTACATCTACTGAAAAACTAAATTTACTCAAATGCAAGACTTAATACTTGCAAAGACATACATTTATTTCTCTTAATTTCTATATTAATCATATACATACTGCCTTTCAACTGTGTGATTCTAAACTAAAGTGAGCTCAAGAATGGAAAAAAAAAAAAATGGCCATAGGACCATCATAGGTCAATTCTCTATTCTTCCTCCATGCTGGAAGAGTGGCAGGTCACCTGGGCAAAGGATACAACATTTTAAGGCAAGACATTAATAGCTTTAAAGATGCCTGTGGCCTGTAACTTCTTTTGGCTTCCCCAAAAGAAGACTTCACCTACACATCACACAGCTATGGTGTATGTATCATGTATACTCTTGATGTACAGTCATATACTTTCTTTTATTCCACAAAGGTTATACTAGTAAAGAGGCCCTTAACTGAAATAAAATAGAAGCAGCAGCTCACACTGCCTCCTAATGTTAAAAGAAAAATTTCATGAGATTAAAATGGTCCACAAATTGCAGTCGATTAACCAACGGAGCCACCCAGGTACCCTTCAACTGGTTATTCTTAAGAAACTATAAACACAAGAGAAAAATTGAAAACCAAGTAGAAGTTACCCTTTTGTTTTTGTTTTTGTTTGTTTTTTTAAAGATACAATTTTTTCAAAAAAATTATTTGACAGAGAGAGAGATCACATGTAGGCAGAGAGGCAGGCAGAGCAGGCTCCCCACTGAGCAGAAAGACCAAATGCAGGCTTGATCCCAGGACCCTGAGATCACGACCTGAGTTGAAGGCAGAGGCTTAACCCACTGAGCCACCCAGGCGCCCCAGAAGTTACCCTTTGGATAGAGACATTGATATGTATAAGGGAAATCTCCATTTGTATGGGAATCTCCTTTGTATCAAGAAGAGGCAGATAACACAATGTATAAAACTCTTAGCAATGAAGAAGGCATGGACTTAAATATGGGTAACAAGTACTTTTCTCAGGAACCTCCCACCTGATTCTTCACCCCCAACATCTTTTATGTTTAGCTGAAGATGGTATTCAGAGTGATGTCTTTTGCCATTTGGGGAAGTTACTCTGTTTTCCCAGGTCTCTCCCATGTATAAAGAAGGTATACATATTAAACTTCCATTTGATTTTCTTCTATGAATATGACTCATATCAATTTCATTCTCAGACCAGACAAAAGAACCTTAAAGGTTAGAGAAACATTCTTCCTCCCAACACTCACAATGTAGATTTGGTCACTCATTAATGATGTAGTAAAGATGTTAGGGTTTGAAGATGACAGTCAAAAAAGAATTCTTGAGATGTCTTTGGTGCAAAGTGGTAGTTTTATTAAATTGCAGGGACAGGACCCTAGACAGACAGAGCTGCACTGGGGTAGTGAAGAGTGGCCCATTATGAACTTTCAAGTTGGGAGGGGGTTAGGGATAGCATGTAAGTCTCCCAGGTATTTTGGAAACAAGGTTTCTAGGATCCTAAGGGGGCTAACTGCTGTTAGGAAAAGGTCAGTTATTACTGTTTAGTAAAAACTCAGTCATCGGACTCTTCAGATGTATATTAGTGGGTCACATGCTTGGAGAATGACTGCCAACATGTATCTCGGAATTTTTATGTGTTATCAAGGGAATTTTATATGTTCAAGTAGACTTACAGAATTCCGGGGGATCAGGCTAAGATAGCCTTTTGCCCTTAGCCAGGTGTCAACATAGAGGCTGCTGAGCTCCTCCAAGAATGTCACTCTGCCTGTTTCAAGGACTTGCCAACGAATAGGCTGCAAATAGTAGCGAAACTTAATAATTTTTCCTTTGTTTTTGTGAGAAGCCTAAATTATAACCATTACCACTATTTCTGCTTCTGTACCTTCGCTTGCTAACCCATGAGGAGATGGAAAAATACCAGCAGACTTTCTATGGACACTCTGTAACCACACATCCCCCGCCCAGAACTGAACCTGACAGAATGGCTGCCCCCAGACCCCTCCCCCGGCTCTGGGCCAAGAGATAACAGCCATCTGGCGCCAGAGAAACCCCCACCCGGAATTGGACGTGACAGAATGACTGCTTCCAGACCCCCCATCCGGCTCTGGGCCTGGAGATAACAACCATCTAGCGCCCCGTGGCTTGACAGGAAGACCCCGGTCAATCCTGAGGTGACACATACCCTAGCGGCACCACCTCAGCAGTTTGAAGAATGACAGCCCTTTGACCTAACCAATAATCTGTTCCCAGCCCTTTCCCGCTCTGTAGCGCGCCAGTCATATTATAGAGTTCCTTTTAGATTTTCCCATGGTATGTGGCGATTTGTTACAAGATACTATGATGTATGCTAAGTCCCTGCCTCCCCAAAAATAGTGTATAAAAGGTGTTGTGATCCTGAGCTCAGGACCTCTTAGCATCATCGGCAACAAGTGCGCAGAGGTCCGGGTTCGAACTTGTAATAAGCGACCCTTGCTGTTTGGCTTTGACTCTGGACTCTGGTGGTCGTCTTTGGGGGGTCTCGAAATTTGGGCACAACATTTGTTTCTTGGATCAATTAACTTCCTGAGCCTCAATTATCTTATGTTTAAAATATACGCGCTTTGTTCTAATTTTCAGGGTGGCTGTGAGTACTAAGTGTGCATCAAAATAGGTGACTGATACAAGCCTCTGTGACCTTCTCAAGTGTCGTCAAGGAGAAACCAGAAACAAGAAGAACTAGAAACCGACTTAAGCAGGAGCGTGCAGGCGTTATTTATGAACAGATATGATGAAAACATAATGAGTGAAGGTGACCTAAGGGTCTTCAATGTGTTATGTGGAAATCATTAAACCTTAATTCTTAAAACCAATCACATTACACCTGATGACATACAATTATACCTCAGAGAACTGCTTACCCCTTCTGCTTTTTTGCATATAATCTATAAACTAAAAAGCTCCACGACAGTCCTTTCAGAGCAATCTGAAATATTGTCTCCTATGCTATCCATCCTCAGTAAAACAAGGAAAAAGAGCACTTACTAACCTATTTTAAAGTTGGCTTTTTTTTTTCAGTTGACTTAAGTGAAATCATCCTTGTATATTGCCAGTAACAATGTATTTAACAAATATTAGTTACTATTGTTTTAATTTAAAGGAGGAATACTAAAGTATTCATTTTTCCAAACTTCATTTTTCTTCAATCATAGCTATTAAGGAGATAGACATAACTGAAGTTAAAAAATAAAAAAAACAACTATCGAGAATAATATACTTTTGAAATAAAATTCATTACTCCCTACAAGCACACTATCTGAAGAGCTCATATGATTATATAAATTGGTTTAAAATAATCCAAAACCCCAAGTAATTCACTAGGTTAGTTCATTGTATCATGTCAATATCAATTGTCTAGTTTTGATGGTGCAGGCAGTTAGAGAAAATATCATTGGGCGAGGCTGAGTAATGGATATGTGGGGTCTCTCTACATTTTGTTTGCAACTTCTTGTGAGTCTGTAAAGATTTCAAAATAAGAAGCTAAAGAAATCATGCAAACTGAACACGATTCAAGTTAAGAGTAAATTTAGAGGACAAATTAAAGAAGGGACTGTTTTAGAAATAGTGAATGTAATCCTTCAAAATGTAAGAATGGAAAACAAACAGAAACCCCATCTGATGGGAAAAAAAAATACACATGACAAATGAAATACAAAACTACTGAAAAAAAAACCATATTAAATTACACAATAGCAACCCCTGCAATTCCAAATCCACTGCACCTTTAGTTTTCCAAAATCTCAGCTCTTTTTAAAAATAAGGTACCCTCTTTTATAATCCCATGGAACAGTACTGTGAAGTATTAACATTATAAAAACCTTATTGTGTGCTAAAGCATCTACAAAAATAAAGGTTACTATTCTTGGAAAATGCAAACCAAGGAAAGATATGATATTGCCAAGGCTAATTAGAATCAAATACAGAGAAACGATTCTGAAAAGAGACTGAATATTTCCACTTCATGCAGACAAAAGGGCATCCAATAAAGGACACATACAATCTATTCCTCTAGAGACTAAACCTTGGAGACACGAGTCTGACATTTTCTATTTCCTTTAGAACAACACTGCAAATCTCTCGGAACCCACAGCAACACCCTTGGAGATTTGAGATTACCTGATAATTTCAGAACTGATGTTTGACATAACACTGACATGTTGAATATTTTCCTTTAGCCACAGGAGATCTCCAGCTCCAGAAATCATAAGTCAAAGAGCATACACTCAATTCGTTCTTTGTTATTGAGTGGTTTGTTTTCGCTAGATAATTTATGGAAAATTAGCACAAAATGACAGCTATGATATGGTGTAGGAATACCAAGCAGATGAGAAAGTTGAATATTATTACCAACTCAAGATAAGAAGAGCAGTCAGCAAATAAAGGTCAGATGAAAGAACCAACCTAAGTTTCTCATAATGTCAACTCTGAAATGCAGTTTCAGCAAAAGTCTGGGCTGAGAGTTTGCCTTTTTTCTTGCCTAAGCTATACTTTGAAATTTTCTATGACTGAAGAAGATGTACACCAATATCAAAATCCTAACAAATATTCATTTCTTTTGATTCAGTAATTTAAATTTTACTATGGCAAGCAAAATAATAGAAGAGTAGCCAAAATTATGAGGGCAAAGAAATTGATCATAGTATTATTTTGGCAGGAAAAATTAAAAACAACAGAAACATACATGAGTGAACTATGGCACTTTCATTCTAGGGAATTACATCATATAGGGAAATGCTGGCTATACTCTGTTAGGGGACAAAAGCAATGTTAAAACTGTTTATATAATATCATTTCTACTCTATGAAAATTATGGATATTTTTAGAAGATTAATAATAACATATTTTCAAGCATATGGTGACCATAAATTTATTCTCCATACCAGGCAATTATTAAGAGTAAAAGGGAGTAATACTAAAATAGCCCAAATTGGGAATCTCCCGGAGACACAAAACATGTATCACCCTACCATGTTCCAGGCAGACAGGCCCTCAAGTAGTTTGTATACTTAAAATAATTTAATCCCCATCAGCACACTAGAATATGGACAACATTGGTATACACATTTTATGGATGAAGAAACTGAGATACACAGATAGCCAATAACTTCCCCAGTTTGGTGAGTTTGAATTCAAGGTGAAACTGTCTGGATAGAGTTCACACTTTTCATCACTATACAAAATGCTTGCTGGAAACCCTGGAAGGAAACACACTAAACTACCAAAGAGAAGAAACACTGGGAAGACATTTTTACACTTTTTTAAATGATTCAAAATTTTCATGTCTGTGTTAACTGAATGACACTTTCAAGAAGAAATTCATTGTAAATGAATCCGTAATTTATCAGTATAAAAGAAAATTACCACATCTCTTTGTTCCTCTTTTGGTATAAAATAAACTATAACAGTGATTGTGAATTAACAAATCAGTATCTTGAAAACCATTTGTCATTTTAGTTTCTTAATTATTTGTTGGTTTTACAAGTACAGCGATCATTCATTTTCTTCATGTCCCACTTTACAAGTGTGTGAACACTCTGGAATTAATTATAATATCAAGCTGGGCATGTTTTCTCACACACACATACACAAAAAAGCCTAAAGCAAAAATGAATTTCCAAAATCTTTCTTCCACGGGCCTTTTTTAGTTGGGGGCGGGGGTGAGGTTCAAACCATTTTTTTAAACCACTTTATCAAGTATTAATGGCATATAAACAAAGTTCATATTTAATGTATACAACTTGACAATGTATAAAACACACATAAATATATATACATATTTAATGTATACAAAGTTCATATTTAATGTATACAACTTGATTTAATGTATATAACACCTGCGAGACCATCACCACCATCAAGGACATAGACATATCCATGACCTCACCAAGTTTCCTCCTGCTCCCCTTATTGTAGTTATTACTGTGTACATAGTAAGAAAAATTAACATACAACCTACCTTCTTAGAAACTGTTAAGTATACAACACACTATTATTAGCCATAGGCACTATTCTATATAGTAGATCTCCATAACTTATTTGTATCGCATAACACCTTTTGAACATCACTGCCTCTCTCCCCAGCCCCTGGAAATCACCATCCAACTCTTTGCTTCTGTGAGTTTAACCATTTTAGATTCTGTATATAAAGGATATCATACAGTATTTGTTTTGTGTGATTGGCTATTTCACTTAGCATAATGGCCTCCAGGCCCACCATGTTGTTGCAAATGACAGGATTTTCTTCATTTTTTAAGACTGAATAATATTCCATTGTGTATATATAACAGATTTTCCTTATACATTCATCTGTTGATGGGCATTCAGGTTGTTTCCATATCTTGGCTGATGTGAATAATGTTGCAATGAACATGAGGGTAGAGATAACTCTTTGAGATGCTGAATCCAATGTCTTTGGATAAATACCGACACATGGGGTTGCTGGACCATACAGGAGTTCTATTTTTAATTTTTTGAGGACACTCCACACTGTTTTCCATTATGGCTGAACTAATTCATTTTCCCACCAATAGCATATCAGCATTTTTGTTCTTCCACATCCTCAACCCTTATTTTTTTCTTTTTTTAATAATAGCCATCTTAACAGGTGTGAGGTGATATCCCATTGTGGGTTTAATTTGCATTTCTCTAATTGTTAGTGATGTTGAGCAACTTTTCAATATACTTGCTGGTCATTTGTATGTCTTATTTGGAAAAATGTCTCATCAGGTGCTTTCTTGCTCAGTATTTAATCAGGTTTTTTTTACTTTTGCTATTGAGTTCTAGGTACTTACAGCATATTTTGGATATTAGCCCCTTAACAGATATATGATTTACAATATCTTCCCCCCATTCTGAAGTTTGCCTTTTCTTCTTGTTGACAGTTTCCTTTACTGTGCAGAAGATTTTTAGTTTGAAGCAGTTCCACTTGTTGGTTTTTGCTTTTGTTGCCTGCATTTTGGGTGTCATATCCCCAAAAAACAAAACAAAACTATTGCCAAGACCAATGTCAAAGAGCTTTCCATATATTTTTTCCCAAGAATTTTATGGTTTTAGGCCTACATTTAAATCTTGCACCCATTTCAAGTTGACTTCTGTGTGTGGTATAAGGTATGGGTCCAATTTCTTCTTTTATATGTGCATATCCAGTTTCCCAGTATCATTTATCGAAGAAACTATCCTTTCCTCATTTCATACTTTTGTCAAAGATAAGTTGATCATACATGTATGGGTTTATTTCTGGGCTCTCTATTACATTCATTGAGCTATATATCTGTTTTAATGCCACTACCATTTGGCTTTGATTACTACAGAATTGTAACATATTTGGGGGTCAGAAAGTGAAAACCTTTAGCTAGAGACATCTTCTTAATTCCATGGGCCTTTTTTATGAAACACTACTGAAGTACTTATCAAATACTATTTGTCAGGTTTATTTTTTACCTTTTTTTTCATATTGAATATATGCTAACCATATCAACAAATCATAATTAGTATAAGCTATAGAATAGGTAGTCAACAGCTATATTCCTTTTCTATAACTTTTAATCAGGATGGACACTAAGGAAGCTAAAATACATATGCAATATGGTTGTTGTGAGAAATAAGTCAATGTTAATAAGGTAATACATATATATATATACAATATTATATATATGCATAGCTACCTGCCGATAGATTGATAGATATACACACATGTTCACATTCTCCTTCTCTTGGTCATGATATTCTGAAAAGAGAATTTTTCAGGTTCTATGCCCATATTTCTAAATACGTTTTTCGTGTTATTAAAAAAGAAAAGAAAAGAAAAAAGTGCTTACTTCTTATTTCTTATTTAGTGTGAATATCTTGCCAAATGTTTCCAAGGCTCTCATAAATTGTATTTGATTTTTTGAACTTTATTGATAACCCTGATTGTGGAAATCCTTACTAGTCCATTTACTTCAATGAGATGATTCCCCAGGCATTTTCTTCTCCCTGTACTTGTTATGTCGTCCGTGATGAAGCATCTTACATACACGTTGCCATTTTGTACCTAGCCAGCTATGCTTTGGAATCACAACTGAGGAATAAGAATAGAAATTTAGAACAAGGAGGCAGGCAGTTTAACCATCATCTAGTTTAATCCTGCCATTTCCACAGAAAGAAGAAATGATTCCCAATGAGATATCGTGATTCCATTAATACCTCGGCACTTTCTCTCCTTTAGTATTTTAAAAGTGCCTACATTTCCCAGGTAGATGGTCACAACCACAAATTCTCACTTTGTCTTTCTACCATTATCTTGCCTTCTCTGCCCTATTTATTTTCTTATATACGAAACCAGAACTTTAAAAATTCCTCCTTTACCCATTTATCCTTTCCAACAAACATATAGTAGGCTTTCTATTATTGACAAGGAAAAAAGTAGTTTTAGGTTCAGTAACTAACTGTAGAATCATAATATTGCATTTACCTCTGCCTCGTCCCATTGCTATATAAAGGAGAGTAGAGCTATTTCTAATAACAAATTGTTTAGACATGTAACATCTAAATGAAAGTGACTGAAGGAAAAAAAAACGAAATTGAGGACATGAGATCACACAAACACTGTTATAATGAATACATAAAAACTATTACAGACTTCAGAACTTTGGAATCCAATCTTGTAATTTGTGACTCTGTGCCAAAAAATAAGTTGGAAGCTATACATTCATCATATGCTCTAAGTTCAAAAGATAGTATCATGCTCTACTGCATGAGCAGTATTTAAAATACTGCTATTTTCAACAGTGTTTCATCATGCTTCATTTTTTGAAGAAAACCCCCAGGAGAGATAGATTAAGGCTCAGGACTTGAATTACTATCACTTACTTAAGTAGTATTATCTACCATTTTTCTAATGAGCCATTCTCTGTTCTTGAAGCATTTAATATGGAATATTGCATAATATAGTTAGTTCTTCAACTCTAGGAAGGTAGGAGTAATAATAATATGAAAAGGAGCAAACAGATATTCAATCTACCTCAGTAACTATGAGTATTTAATGTAGTGTTTTATACTATATAATTCTTTTTTTAAATTTTTTATTAATTATTCTTATTAACATATAATGTATTATTTGCCCCAGGGGTACACGTCTGTGAATCGCCAGGCTTACACACTTCACAGCATTCACCACAGCACAATTCACAGTTGTTATCAATGGGGACACCCAAGAAAATGAGAGGGGAAAAAACCACTCTCAGCAAGTCATGCTATACTAATATTATGAAAATCAAATGAATTTTTCAGTTTCACCACCTAAATAAAAAAAGTATTAGAAGTACCAAAATTAAAATCTCAGGGATAGGGGTATCTGGGTGGCTCAGTCAGTTAAGTGTTAGACTCTTGATTTCAGCTCAGGTTATGATCTCAGGCTTGTGAGACTAAGCCCCATGTCCAGCTCTGCTCTGGACTATAGCCCTGCTTAAGATTCTCTCCCTCTCCTTCTGCCCCTCCCCCACCCTTTTCTTTCTCTCTCTAAAAAAATAAATACATAAGTAATCTTGATTGTAATATAGGAGCAAGTGTGCACATTTTTATTAAAATAGAAGTAATGACAAAGAAAGGCAAATATTGAATAATAAATCAAGAAATTAAAACTTAACTTATGAAACAGTGTTTTTCGCAAGCTGTTGGGGTAGTATGACACACCTTTCTTCTGGTGTGTTGGCTTTGTCCAAGCAAACTGTTTATAAAGAGTGTAGCATATGATGAACAAAACCACCATCCCGGGGTCATTTCACATATCTACCTGTAGCCAAATTGATCTTCTTTTTCTTTCCTCTTTTTAACAAAGGAAACGTTCCTTCCCTTCTCCAACCTCAATCTCTATAGTCTTGTCAAGGAACTTGTTCCTTATGTTAGAGCCCCCTCTAGTTGGTGCCCTTCATCTCTGGGTCACAGACCACAGAAACCAATGTTAGTTATCTTTCACATAAAATAAAATGTAAAGAGTAAACAAACATAGATACCCTACAACCCCTGCAACCTCTACCTCATTTTGGGCTTCCTTTTCATCCATTTTTCTTATCTCTAATGTTTAACCTCATGTTATTCTCAGTTTCCTTTATAAAACCTCTACCACATAAGCCTTCCAAAATTGTTACTTTTCAGTCTCCAATGGTTTCCTTGTTGTCAAATCCTATGGTTACTTTCTGGCTTCACCCTTCTGATTATCTCAACTTACTCCTTTTGTTATGGTTGAACAGTCCCTCCTTCTTCATGCTTTTGCCTTTAGGACACAGCTTACTTTCCTTTGTCCTTTTTCAGTAGCTGCTCTTTCTTAGCTGCCTTTGCAGACTACCTTTCCCCATGACCTCAAAAAGGTGCAGTTCCTTGAATAATATCACCCTGATTTCAGTACAGTAGTTTAAAAATGCTATTTTCCTGTGTCTATGGAACTGTAACTATTTCCCATACTGCTTTAAGTTAGTTCCTTTAAGAGCAGATGATCTGGGGTGCCTGGGTGGCTCAGTGGGTTAAAGCCTCTGCCTTCAGTTCAGGTCATGATCCCAGGGTCCTGGGATTGAGCCCCACGTCGGGCTCTCTGCTCTGCGGGAGCCTGCTTCTTCCTCTCTCTCTGCCTGCCTCTCTGCCTACTTGTGATCTCTGTCTTTCAAATAAATAAATAAAATCTTAAAAAAAAAAAAAAGAGCAGATGATCCATCAACAATGCCATTTAGAGAATTTGCTATTTATCCAGTTGAAACATAAAAGTTTACTCCAAAGATGGCAGAAACATGAGTAATATTTATTAACCAGCATTTCTAATTTTCTTTGAAATGTTATGTATTTTTTTCTTTACAATAAAGTTCAGAATATTTAATCCAAAGTTTCTAAATTTTTGAACTAAGTTTTGAATTAACTCTCCTTATTTAAATAGCTTACTTGCATGTCTCAATAATCCACAATTTCTATGAATTTACATTGTTGAATCAGAAACAAAGCATTCTAGTTTAATTCTGAGAACTAACTTTTAAGTAGATTTGAAATTTAGTTAAATCATTCTAGGGACCAATGTCAGGCTGCTCCAAAATTGGTCACTTTGGCATGAAGACTGTTTTGAGTAAAAAAAAGAATCAAAACCCAGCAGATTCAGGAAAAGCTCTTTCTCTCTTCCTCAACTGCCTAAAAAGAACTTAGATAGAAACCTGCTTAGGAAAAGAGCCACCACCATAGATAACTACATTACGATATGAAATAGGTACGGTAGATTCAGAGGAACACTGCAAGACCCCTTTGATAAAAGTCCTTTCTGAGTGGCCCTTATTCACTAGTTATTTACTCTTTTTCATTCTTCCTGAAGGCCAAATTCTTTCCCTTTGAAAATCCCTACCTCCTTCTCCTCAGTTCCGAAAGGCACATACACCTCATTTTGCCAGACTGTCTTGGAATTTCCGTGTGTGTGTATTCATCAAATATATGCAACTATTAAATTTGATTTTTTCCTGTTAATCTGTCTCATGTCAATGTGATCCTTGATCCTGCTAGAAGGACCCAAGAGGGGACAGGAATTCTTGCTCCCAGACATCACAGTAACACTGAAATTGGGGAGATGCAGAAGAATGATGAAAATGACACTTTAGATAACATTTGAGGACTCATGTGTCCTTAAATCTTTATTAGAATTAAAATATTACTTTTAATCTTTCTTTTTTAAACTTCACACTTTATTGATTTATTTGTATTGTGATACTGAGGGAAGTGCTGAACTGACATCCTGTTTACAGTTGGTAACCTACTCCGGACAGCCACTCCTTTTGCTTTTTCTGTAACAAGCCAAACAAACAGGTATTGCAAGGTGAGAACCCCCGATTTCCCCTGGGGCAACAGTAGACCTGAAAGAGAATCAGAGAACCACTACCCTGGCCAGAGTATTTCAATGATGACACATTTACCTCAAGAGTAGAAGCTGGCAGGTCCTAAAATTATAGCTAAAAAATAAATTTTTAAAGCACATTTAAAGTCAGATATAGAATTCATTATTAGTCAGGGGAAATGTAGAAGGCAACCTGCCCAAAATAGGTGAATTTAGAAATTACATTTTGATTTGAAAGATGTATACCGTCAAAACGGACAGAAATTTATTTACATTTATGTTTAGTGCCTTGTCCTTTTTGAAAAGAGCACTCATTTTATCCTTCAATCAAGTTATTATTTGGGATACCTCAATATCTTAATTTCTTAAATGATTCTTATAAGTGAATTTAAGAGTACTGGCATAAAGTTGAGGTCAGTTAAAATTATGTGGTGTGGTGGTACAGAAATGAGATAGAAAGTCTCAGGAGACAGACAAGGAGAAGGGGGGAGGGTAAGGCGTGGGAGGGAAGGGAGAGGAGGGCAAGAAATGGAACTAGGGAAACTGAAGGACTCCATAAAGATCCGATGTTTTCCCTCTCCCTCCTATTTTTAAAGATTTTTTATTTTATTTATTTGACAGATATAAATCACAAGTAGGCAGAGCAGCAGGCAGAGAGAGGGAAGCAGGCTCCCCGCTGAGCAGACAGCCTGATGTGGGGCTCGATCCCAGGACCCTGAGATCATGACCTGAGCCGAAGGCAGAGGCTTAACCCACTGAGCCACCCAGGCGCCCCCCCCTCCTTCTATTTTTGCTGGAAGCTTCACCCCCACTTTACAAATACCTCAGAATGCAAATCATGTATGTCTTCCTGGTAAAAGATAAGGAGTTAATGAATTCTTTAGACTAGATAACGTCTAAGGAAGGACCAGGTGAGAATGACCAGAAGAAGCCATCGTATGTGTATTCTAGACCACCAGTGCTGGCCATCTCAATACCAAGATCCTCTGGCTCCAACAAATAACATCTGGGACCTCATCTTTGCTCCAATCAGTTCCTGGATGCCTGAAAGGACACATATACCAGACCGTGATCCTCAATAAGAACTCCCAGACCCCCCAAAAAGAGGAGACTCCCTCTTTTTTTCTGAGTCTTCCGGACACTCCGTCTGTACCTACACTCTCTCCATACCTTCGATGAATTTGCTTTCACCTCCTGCTGCCCTGCATTTGATTTCTATCCTATGTGTGGCCCCATGGTTGGTAGAACTCCATCTGGGTCTCTGGACCCAGCCTACTGCCATCAAAATGAGGTGAAATAAGAAGGAAAACAAAGAGGAAAGCAATAAATATTTGAATAAGTAGCAGATGTTATCTGATGCTTTTTGCCATGGGACCTTAAAATATTGGAAATTTTAGAAGATTCATAAGTTTTTAAGAAAATTTGATTTTGGTGGAGTGAGGTTACAACTTCTAAGAGAACAAGAGTCTTTCTAAGAGCACCTTCTTAAAGTTGTTTTCTTCTTTAGTTTCCTTTTCTGATTTTTAATCTTCTCTCCATTTCTCTCCTTTTACAGAATTTTGCACCAAATTGTTGAGGCATTAGCTAAAGCAACATCTGTGTGAAATCACCCTCACCAAAGAAAGTCTTCATTTCCTTGTTTAAATTCATAGTATCTATTTGTACAAGGGGCTGTACGCTCATTTAAGACAAAATAGAAAACAAAGATGAACAGAAAAAACTAAAAAATTTGTTTGGATACTTTCCATGTTTGTCAAACAAAGTAATATCCAAACAATCCATTGACATTTTGCTTGCAAAGTAAGACAAAACAAACTGTAGAGATGTTCTTGTTGGACCTTGTGATGATAGCTTCAATTTCAGAATCCCAGAACAAAATGTTCAAATTAGTGGTCCTAAACATCCCTTCAAATATGCTTCCAAATTTTAATTTTTTATTTTTTATAAACATATATTTTTATCCCCAGGGGTACAGGTCTGTGAATCACCAGGTTTACACACTTCACAGCACTCACCAAAGCACATACCCTCCCCAATGTCCATAACCCCACCCCCTTCTCCCAAACCCCCTCCCCCCAGCAACCCTCAGTTTGTTTTGTGAGATTAAGAGTCACTTATGGTTTGTCTCCCTCCCAATCCCATCTTGAAAACTCTATATCTGCAACGTTTTATTTTTTAATCAAAGTTTTGAAGTGCTTAATTTAAGTACACTATCTTTTAACATTTAATGTCACTTAATATTACTTAAAAGTAAAATTTAGGGGCACCTGTGTTGCTCAGTCCGTTGAGTGTCTGACTCTTGGTTTTGGCTCAGGTCATTGTCTCAGGGTCGTGGGCTCAAGCTGGGCATCAGGCTGCAAGTTCAGCTGGGAATCTGCTTACGATTCTCTCTCTGCCCCCCGCCCCTGCCATTTGCACATGCTTGTGTGCTCTCTTTCTCTCTATATAATAAATAATCTTTTTTTAAAGAAAATAAAAATTAGACAAATTTTTACTCATTTTTGTTTATAGCATAGAGTTCCTACATTTACTTCATTAAATATAACCTATATTGCTATTACTTATAAACAGTATGGCAAGAGTTGCTACATGAATTCTATCCAGTTATATACAAGGCATAACATGAGCCATTTACATTAAATACCTCACAAATTTCTATCACATGCATAAGGACACAAATAAATCTCCATCATGTAAACACAATAATGAATATTTTTTATAAAAACAAAGATAGAAAAAAAAAAAACTTCAGACTTGTTAGCCTGAATAAAAGTATGGTTTCCTTGAGCATATAGAGAAAGTAAACTTTCTCTATATATGAAATATCAATAACTAACTTATGAAATTCTACAAATCTTATAAAGAAAGGTAACATCTTAAATTCAAGTGTTAAGATCACAAATAAAATTATTTAAACCCAACCCTTCCCTTAATTTTCAAAACTTTGACATACAAGCATAACCACACACACACACACACACACACACACTCCAGATCCTTGAACAAGACAAAATTCCCTTCTTTCTTTCATTCATTCTACCACCAACTTTATAAGAATTAGAATAAACTTATTAAGAATAAATTAGTATAATCCTTGATATAAGTCTGTGTTCAGACATAATCTTTAGACAGCTACATCAGTGTTGACATGAATAATATGCAATAACTTCTAGATGACAAATAGTAAGAGCAGTAAAACCTGACTGTTTTTAATCCATCATTTTGGTTATTTATTTTTGGTATTATAAATAATGCAGTGGTTGATATTCATATATCAAAATCTTTGTTCTCATCTCTTTTATTCCTTAGGAATTTAAATTGTTCATTTTTTATAAATTTATTTTATTTTATTTTATAATTGGGTGTGACTAGATACACGACTTCTATATTTTCCACTAACATTTATGCATTAAGTTCAATATGCAAGCATGTTTTACATATATCAGGGGGCACTCCTTGTTACAATATATGTCTGGAGAATATTAAGTTCACTTTTAATCAACACTGATCATTATTATATCATTTGGCTTCTTTGCCTCTATTTACATATTTGTCTTTCTAGCAAAGGAAAAACTGAGCAGTGCATTTTACAACTCTTATCACTATTTAAATGTTGTGCCCCTATACACTGTCTATTAACAGTTCTTTTTCTAAATGGTATATGAAATGCATTAAAGGACATAATATTTTGCACATAAAAGTGCTTGTGTGCAGTTATGATTTTACTGCCAGTGCCACACTTCATCAATAAAGGGTGACCCACTGTTTCTTAATGTTTTTAAGATTGCATTCTACTATTTAATTTAATATTCTGAACACTGCTTTCATTTTGCTTTGATTTACCTGGTGCATCTTTTTTCCCCATTTTCCTTCTTTAAAATTCTCTAAATCCCTTAATTTTATGTTTTCTCACGTTAACAGTATATAATCAGATTTAATTTTTTTACCCAATTGAGATTAATTATCCATTAAAATTACTCTCTGAAATGATATATTTAGCTTTAATTTTGTCATCTAATTTTTAATATTTTTGTTTTTCTATCTCTGCCATATTTTGCTGAAATAATTCTATGTCATTTCTCATTATAATAAAGAATGTACATGTCTTCACTGAAATACTTAAAAGATATACTTAAATGTATATTTCTCTGCACAATGGATAAACAAATATATCTTATATCTTCTATGTAAGAAGAAAGACTTTTTAAAATTTTAATTTAATTTAATTTAATTTAAAAATTTAAAACATTAATGTTTCCTCCTGCCAACTGCTGAATTTTGGAGTTTAATTATTATTTTTAGATCATATATCTTCTCGTATGACAATCACATCCTGATTCACATTTATAGTGTATGATTAGAGAAATAATTAGAATTAAGTCTTGATTTAGATTTGTGCTTTGTTGACAGAACATTTATATTTCTATTTCCCAAAAGTTTAGTTTTTGATTCATGTGTTTAATTGCCTAAAAAAATAACTTTATATAAATCTTTCAGGAATAGTAACAAAAGTAGCTTAATATCCACGGCTTTGCATATCTGAAAATTCTTCTCCTTCATTTGTCTTTTTAATGTTCCTTGCTCACTATGTTTTATTCTAAACATTTTATACTGTTATCATTTCATCCCATCTGTGTTTCGTATTTTTTTCTCAAAAAGAAAAAAAAAGATAGCACAAAGTCACTTCATTTCTGCTTCCTGTAGTTATCTTTATAAAGCATGAGGTTTTCTCTTCTATGATAGCAAACTATAGATACTTCTCTTTTTTTAATATAATAGAAACTAACTCTATCCAAAGATGGAATTTTTCCATTCACTTATTAGAAGAAGGAGAGATGGAACCAGGCTGAGTCTGTGCCAAAAAAGTGTTTCCACTTTGATCCTTCACTGCTTGTCTCCTTGCTCTGAATCTTTCTCATATCCTAACCAGAAGAACTTGTTAGCCTTCTGTTATAGCCCTAGTTTACCAATATAATAGTCTATATAATAAGAGGGGATACAAGGGCTTGAGTTAGTCTCAGTGGGAAGCCTCAGCTTGAATAACCAGGGGGCTGGTGGTATCACTACAGGAAAAACAAAACAAAACGTAAAGGAAGACAACTTTGTATCCGAAGAACAGATTCAGTTGCAAACAATACATGTGTTTGGGTTTTGCACTAGGTACAATAACTATAACAATAACTATAACTATAAGTACTCAAGTACTGCTTGAGTTAATAGATAAAAAATATGTAGAGAAATAGATAAAATTCTATTTTCTTTGAAGATAACTGATGTAAGATAAAAGACCAGAGTGTGGTGATGGAGACTAATGGGTTGGAAAACTAGCAGATACCACTTGGATCAACCTGTCAAAATAAGCAGCATGACTAATGAGATAAACTGAAATCATGCACCATCTGATAGAATGCAATGGGATAATGTGGCATTGGTTCTGTAACACTCTTGTCAAAATGTATCACCCGACAGGATCTCAGGGTTCTGAGATCCAGGCCCTTAGGCTCTGTACTCAGTAGGGAGTCTACTTGAGATTCTTTCTCCCTCTCCTTCTGCCCCTCCCTGTCCTGCCCCCCAACATGTGCAATCAATCAATCAAATATTTGGGAAAAAAAAATGTATCACCTGAATCTAAACACAAGAAAAGGTCAGAAAAACTAAAAGGTCAGAAAAATTAAATTGAGGTGGTCTCCAAAAGGGAAAAAAAAAAATGAAAAGGAAGGAAAGAGAGAAGGAAGGAAGGAAAAGTAGGAGGAAAAGAGAAAAATGGAAGAGAAAGCACTGGCCAAACTCTGGCTAAGTTAAGGAAAGTGTGAAGATCTCTTCCTGACACAAGGACATAAAAACACTTGACAATTAAAGGCAATTCAGGATTCTGAACTTAATCTTTTGACTATTATTGGGACTATTGTTGAAATGTCAACGGAGGTCTAAGGATTAGACAGCAGGAACATATTAATGTTAATTTCCTGTTTTGGATGGTTGTATTATGCATGTATTTTGTATATATACATGTGGTTATTATATGACAGTATATGAATATATAATATGATAAATGTATGTGCTATTATATAATATAAATGCTAATTATAGTATTGTCTTATACATAAATAAGTAAAAATATGTAAAGCATATTATATATGCATATATTTGTAGAATATATAAACTAAAGCAGGGTTCTTCAACCTTGGCTCTATCATTGACATTTGGGGCCATGTAATTCCCTGTTGTGGGAGTTTCCTATAAATTGTAAGATACTGAGCAACCTGCCTGGTTCCTACTACTGAATGCCAGTAGCAACCTCCTCTTTTTTTCCTCCACCTCCAACTCCAGGTAAATAACCAAAAATGTTTTCATTTATTATTAAATGTTCTCTAGAGGACAAAATTGCTCCTGGGTTGAGAATCTCTCTACTCAAGTATTTGGGGATGATGGATCATCAAGTTGGCAGCTTAATATCTAATAGCTCAGTACCCAAGAATCTCAGCAAAGTTTAAGAAGAAAAAGAACAGAGAGAAACAAAACCTATAAACATCATCCTCAATCTGGTAAAAGCCAAACATACAGAGGAAACCTTATAAAAAGACATGGGAAATAAAGAAATATTATACAAAGAAACCACAACATCAGTGAGAGCTTTTTTTCTAATTAAAAAAAAATGAGGCCAAAATACAGTGAAATGAGATGAAAGGGAAAAAAATGCAAACTCAGGTTTCTATATTCAGTTAAAATATATTTCAAAGAGAAAGGTGAAATTCAGACATTAAAAACAAAATAGGTTAATTTGTCACCAACAATCGTGCAATATAAGAAATGGTAGCAAAACTTTTACAAGCTGAAAGGAAATGAAACCAAACAAAAACTCAAATCTAGAAGATATGAAGAGCAGAGAAATAAGTATGAAGGCAAATGTAAGGCTAAGTTTTTTATCTCTTAATTTCTTTGAAAAGCAACAGACTGTTTATAATAAAAACAACATTTTAAGTTGAGGTTTAGGATGTGCATAATAAAATTATATCACAAAAAAATACCACCGAGGACAGGGAAGGAATAAAGGAAATGTAATTTTATCAGTTTTCTACCTTATACGTGAAACAGCAAAAACACTACCACTAAGCAAAATTTAAGTTAGTTAACGATAAATTGAAGATTATTGTAATCAATAAAAAATAATTTAATAATAAATAATACAAAGATATGCAACTATCCAGGCAATAAAGAAATGAAAAATGAGTACTAAAAATTTAATAAAACAGAAATAAGCATAGGAAAGAAATAAAAATGAATAAAAAATCAGATTAGACAAGTAGAAGAAAATGCTAGCAGTATGATTTATTTAACCCAAATAGGTATAGATACAGATACAGATATCAATATAAATATATAGATATGCATATAAAGATAAAATGACCAAATAGACAATGCATATGTAAATTTATTAAATACAAATGAACTAATAATCCAATTAAAAGGCATGTTGTCATACTGAATAAAAATGTAAGACCTACTAAATGTTGTCTACCAAAAAAACATTTTCAATATAAAGACAGAGATATGTTGAAAGCATATAATTTGCTTACTGATAACCTGTATGTAAAGTCATATATATATATGTATAGTTAGAGAACATTTAAACCACATTATCAATTACCTTAACCTTACTGACATTCACAAACTACATCAAATGAACGCAAAATGCACAATGATTTTTGTGCAATATATTAACCAAGGAGAAAAGCTAGTTTCTTCAAAAATAGTACTAGAAAAACTGGACTTTCACATCCAAAAGAGTGAAATTCGATGCTTATCTTACATCATATACAAAAATCAATTCAAAATGGATTAAGACTTAAACATAAGACTGGAAACCATAAAACTCCTAGAGAACACATATAAGAAGTTACTTAGCATTGGTCTTAGCAATGACTTTTTTGAATAGGACACTAAAAGCACAGGCAATGAAAGCAATAACAAATGCTAAAACAAGTGGAACTATACTAAACTAAAAATCTTCTGTACGGTAAAGGAAACCATCAACAAAATTAAAGAGCAACCTACCAACTGGGAGAAAGTACATGCAAAACCATATATCTCATAAAAAGATATAACCAAGATAAATGAAGAAAACTTACAACTCAATACCCCTCCAAAAACAAACAAACACAAACACAATTTAAAAATGGGCAAAAGACTTGATAGATATATTTCCAAAGAAGACATAAAAATGGTCAATGGTGGTGGGTATTAAGGAGGTCACATACTGCATGGAGCACTGGGTATTATACATAAACCATGAATCTTGGAACACTACATCAAAAACTAACGATGTATTATTGTATGGTGACTAACATAACACAATAAAAAATAAATAAAAATCGCCAATGGATAAATGAAAAAGTGTTCAAACTTACTAATTATCAAAAAGAAACGTAAATCAAACCCATGATGAGATATCACCTCACACCTGTTAGAATTCCTTTAAGGAAAAAAACAAAAAAAAAGGAAGGAAGGAAGAAAGGAAAGGGAGAGAAGGAACTATTAGCAAGGACACAGAGGAAAAGGAACTTATGCACTATTGCTGGGAATATAAATGGTTACAGCCATTTCAATAAAACAGAATGGACTTTCTTCAAAAAAAAAATGTAAAACAGGACTACAGTGTGATCTAATAATCCCATGTCTAAGTATATAACCAAAGGAATTGAAATCAGGATGTTGAAGAGATTATCTGCACACCCATGTTCGCTGCAGCATTATTCACACTAGCCAATATGAAAACAGCCTAAATGTCTGTCGATGGATAAATGGTTAAAGAAATGCCATATAATCACACAATGGAATATTATCCTATTTTAAAAATATGAGGAAATCCTGACATTTGTGACAACATGAATGAATCAAGAGAACACTGTGAAGTGAAATAAGCCAGATAGAGAAAGACAAATAGCGCATGATCTCACTTACATAACACACACACACACACACACACACACACACACACACACTGAACTCACAATAACAGAGAGCAGAATGGTGGTTACCAAAGGCTGGGGCATGGGGAGGAGAAAGGAAAAGTGAACAAGAAATTGGTGATTGCCAAAGGCTGCTTCGAGGGGGTGATAGAAAGTTATTGTTAAATGGTTACAAAGCTTCGGTTTTGTAAGGCAAAGAGTTGGAAGTGGATGGTGGTGACGGTTGCACGACCCTATGAATGTACTAAATACCACTGAACTACACACTTCAAAATGGTTGAGAGATTTAAGTTTCACGTTATGAGCATTTTACCACAATTTTTAAAATGTTAACCATTAGGCCATATGCTGGACCAAACACTAAGTTTCAATAAATCTCAGGTTTTAGATCTTACATAGTATATTCTTTGACCAGAGTAGAATTTAATTTGAAATCAATGCCAAAATAGATACCTAAAATAACCCCCCCAAAACACTTGTAAATTAGACAAAACTCTTTTTAGTAAGAGTCCAAAGTTTATAAAAGACATAATAGGAAATTTTAAAAATAATACAAAATGATGAAAATACCATCACTTGTGGGGTGGAATTACATTTGAATTGAGAGAATAATTTGATCACTTTAAGAGCTTAGCTGACAAAACACACATAAGGTTTAAAAATCCACCAAAGAATAAAAGCATTATAAGCAAGTTAAGTTTAAAAAGTGGAAAAAATAAAGTAAAGCAGTACTGGAAGAAATAAATAAATGAAATTGAAAACAAACACTAGAAAACACAAAATGAAAAGCTGTTCTTTTAAAAAGATCCATAAAATTGTTAATCTTAGCAAGACTAAGAGAAATGTTCAAATACAGATAAAAAACTATTGAAAACTCAGTAGCTAAACTGATCATAAGGAAAGGAAAGCACATCTGAAAAGCAGCTCACACAAGTAACAGAGATTTAAAAGGAACAGAATTCACGTCTTCAGAGTTAAAGTATTTCAGAATACCACTAAATGTGAGATTTACGTAAGAACAATCATGCCTTCCTTTCCTATGTCTTAGTAATAACTGTTTTGGTTTCATTAATGAATGATTTGATTTACATGTTAAATTATTAGACATTATTGCCAATTTTGATTCTTATTCATTTATCTAATTTGGATATATGAATTGCTATTATTTCACAGTAGAAAGTACTGTGATTAGTACAAAGTAAGCAGTCCTTATTCCATTAGGACTAATTTTCCTTAACTCTATTATATCAGGAAAGAGTGACTGATTTTATATGCATGTTTGAATATAGATTGCCATGGTTATAATGGTTAGTGGAAAAAGTACACATTTTACAGATATTTTTAAGGAAGATTAAGCAAGATTTCATGGCTTAGATACAAGATATAATGCTAAGAACTGAAAAGTTAATGAAGTTTGACATTGCATCTTTTTTTTTTTTTTGGCTTTCTTCCATGGTTACTAGAAACCAGTTAGAAAAGCATGTTAAAATTCACCTTCCAGAAGATAAAGTCTGTCATACTTCTAGTATCAGTCTTCCTTATCAATTTTTACTGTCATATTTTCTGAAATTTAGACTTTCAAGTTTAAAGAGAAGATAATAAAATAAAATGGATTTTTAAGAATATCATATTAAATATTCCAATTTATTCTTTCAATGTGCAGTGTGACTCTAGTATGTAACACACCTATTCACATTTCTAGGCAATGTAAAATAGTTAACATTTCAGAGAGTAGAGAAGAATCAAGTGTGCCTTGGCAAGTACTGAATTCCAACTTTGACCATTATATGGTTTAGAAGCTAAACATTTTTCCCACAAATTTTAAAAGTATACATATCAATAGTACAGATATAAGGGTTAGATTTCATATATTTTTTTGACTTTCTTTAAGTATTTTAATTTATTTTTGTAAGGGTAGGGAGGAGAAGCAGAAAGAGAAGCTGTTTCCCTGATGAGCAGGGAGCCAGATGCGGGACTTGATCCCAGGACCCTGCGATCATGATCTGTCTGAGCCAAGGACAGATGCTTAACAAACTGAGCCACACAAGTGCCCACATTTCACATACATTTTTAAAAGTGAAAAGAAGCGGTTGAAACACTCCATATCTTTATTGGAATAAATTTAACTCAGTATAAACTGATGCAAGAGTACTTGATCTTTTTGCCTTTGTTTGAAATTTACAGTGACTTTGTTCTTCAAAAGCAAAGGGTATTGTTCTGAGTAAACTCTTCGTGGTATAACTTAACTGTTGATAGAATAATTTCATTCATCATATTGCAACACCCCCCCAACACACGCGCGCACACTACACAGAGAACACTGGTACCCACTCTTAGCTCAAACCATGAAGGAGGAGGAAAGCAGGAGGAGCTGCATAAATAAACCTTCCAACAGCAGAGATTTCAGAAATAAAATAACGATAGTGAAATTGGAAGACTTAAGGAAAGCTATTTATGTTACTCCAAGGAATACAAATCAATAAAAGTTCATGGCTGAAAGGTTCTCATTGATTGGAACATACTGGTAGGAGAGTAATTTTGAAACCCAATGTAGGGTTTGCCAACCACACCACATTTTCTGATTGTATCCAATAAAATGTTATGACCTCGAAACCACTATCTCTAGTATTAGTTTCTTGAATGACTTTATTTTTTTTTTATTCTAACATGACTAAGCTGAAATCAAGACATCTGAAATATGGTTCAAAGAATTGTAAGATATTTTTAAGCTAAATAGTTCAAAGTTGGCTTCATGAATGTTGTTGGAAAGCATGCATCACTTAGAGGTGTTATGAAAAATAATGCAGACAATTGCTTGATTGTATATCTAGAAATTCCTTAACTTTCCCATGAATACAGTTTTTTACAACACTACTAACTAATCCTTTGTCAAATTTTTTAGGCATCTCTAACCCAGTGGTAGCTGCTGTCAATCTCTCCATGCTTCATGGCCAGTGTAGGCCTCATGGGTCTTAGTGTGAGGGTGGGGAATCACTTTGCTAAGAAGTGCCTTAAATTCTTTGCGGCTTCAGAAAGCAATCCTTCTGTATGTGCTGTTGATAGACTGATCTGCCAAATCAACTATGATACTATATAATGGAAAAAGGAAGAAAACCTCTCCAAGGGGAAAAGTCTTCTCCACAACAAGTCTTATTACACCAGAGGAAAAGAAACCCCAAAGGATAGCTTGGGGATTGGGAACTGGATATCAAATTTTCTTGGATAAACTTCCAATGTTTCTCTCCATTATTTTCTATAATCTTATAAATATATTCCCTTAACTTTGCTCAATGCCTTGCTCAGTCTACTGATACACTCATTTTTGCATTCACCTCTTTGACTATATACAAAGGGAAAGCGTGGTAATAAAAAGTAACCTATATAAATAAATAATAGGACTAAGCCAATGCACTAGAATGAGAGCTACATGAAGTCAGAGATTTCAGTTGATTTATTCAGTGCTCTTTTTCTGATGCCTAGAACAGTGCCAGTCTCAAGGCAGTGTTTGTTATTGAATGAATATATATGAAATGAGCTCTTCCCAGCTTGACATTATGTCATAGAGGTACTTTAAATCCTGTGGGGCACTAACTGTGCCCCACATCTTAAGTGCTTAAACACATCATTCTTTCTGCAAAAACAGTACTCCCTCATCCCCCAACAATTCATTCATCAGATCTCAGCTCAAATATCAGTGCCCTGATCACTGAAGCCTGGATTTATGTGTATTATGTGCACTTATAACACCTGCTACATTCATTATCATATCATATTTTGTTTATAAGCTTATTTGTGTATAACCTCCAAAGCCTAGGCTCCAAAAGGGTAGGTAGGTATTTAACTAGTATTTCCTGGTCTCAAAAAATATCTCTTCAATGTAAAAAATAGATTAATCACTACATGATATTGTAAATCATTAATAAGAATAGCCAAATAAATACCACAAGATACAAAAAACCAGACAACACAACTTTCTTCTAATGTAAGTCTTCAATGGAACACTGTCCGTCTAAAGTACAACATTCAGATTTTTCTATGTATCTAGAGATACAGCTGACTAATAGAACTCGAAAAGTCAAAATGATAAAACGTTGGTATTCTGGTGAGGTTAGACATAAATAAAAAAACCAACAACAAAACCCAAAACCAAAACCTTAGAACAGAAGGGAAGAGGATCAAATTCTATAAAATAAAGATGGAAACACTTGGAACTTTCCACCAAAATATGAAATACTATAATCTAGGGACACCCCTAAACTTTTAAATCCAAAAGGATAAAGAAGATCAGGCTTTTTGAAAACTTGTATAGGAAACCTGTCACTCGTTGCATTTGCACAATACAGAGGGCAACATTAAATTTCCTACAGTGGGCTTATCAACCTTGACACTATTGACGTTTTTGGCCCAAATCCTTTTTTGTTATGACAACCAAAAACCAGACATTGAAGACTGTCGCCTGAGGGGTAAAATTGTCCCTGGTTGTTATGTAGTGTTAAGGCAAATTCAACTAGGAACACAGATGTTAGAGATGCAGTGATGGTTTTATGGTTTAATGGTATTAATGATATTCGTATCATATGGTTCACCCGTACATATGATATCCAAACAAAATATTAGTGTTGTAACGTTCAAACAAACATTGATCTGAAAAACCTCTCTTGTAAGATACAAGTTCCAGGAATAATAATGTACAATTAAGTGACCAGTTTGGTAGACTGGAAGGGAGAATAAAGAAATCTAAATGGCTGTCTCACCTTTGCCCCTACTCTGTTGGACTCTAACTTGAATAATCCTTTTTAAATTGTGTTCCTTACTTTCCTCATCTTTAAACTGAAGGTATGAGTTATTTGATTTCTTGGCTCCTTTCTGCTCTACTATACCATGAACATATGAAACCATCCAGTGTATATTTCAGAAACAATTAAATAAAAACAATTGCTCTCTTCTTGATATATGCATCATCATGTACCCCAGCTGAAATTAAACATAAAAGATTTTTATTGATTGTGTGATTTTGGGTGTTCGCTTTCCATCAAAAGCTATCAGTTTCAATGGCCCATAGAAGATGCCTGAAATCCTACTAGAAAATGATATTTTGTTTCTTTGACTTAAGGCAATAATTTTCAAACTATGCTGTACCCAGGGGTATCTGTTAGAGGGCAGTGAGGCACGTAAGCAGGCAGTGCTTTAGATCCCCCTCCAAATGATTCAAACAGAATCCAGAAGCTTTCATCATTTTATTTATTAAGGCTCAAAAAATTGTTTGAACATAGAATTTGGCATGGATATGAAAACACCGGAAGGTATATCTGTGCCAAATCCTATCATATGCTATTTATCCTTTTATCTATATATGCATGTATATACAGCATTCATATATATTATATATGTTGATATCCTATGCAAGTGTCTCTAAGGCTATTAAACTACATGTTGGTCATTGACAATGCATTGTAAATTCATTCATTCCCCTGTTTAAAACAGTGTCATCAGGGGAGATGGTGCTTCCATAGGACGGTGTTTATAGTCAGGCACAAAAACACTGAGTGTAGGAATATACACCATGTCATCCTACCGAAAGGCCAGGTGGCACTGTGCGGGAAACAGCATGGTTGTGAAACAGGCGCGTACTTGGAAACCCAACAGGAGCAAAGTGTGCATCATCACACCGAGGCATGGAGCACACGGGTGGAAGGGGGAAATGCCAGAGTTTCCCAGGGAGCAGGATAAGCTAAAAAGGGCTGACTTCTTTGTTGTTTTAATAAAGCAGAGCTCATTTTTTTCACAGCGTCTTTAAAAACAGCATTCCATTCAAGCGTTATGAGATTTAAGACAATAAATAATATATCCACAGTGAATATGCTTTAGCTATGAAAAGAGTCATACTGCATAAAAACATATTTTTAGGAATATCTGGATTGATTTTCTTAAAGTGACGAATTACACAAGGCTATCATTAGTCTCTGGTAAGTTATTTGCATAACAATCTACTTGCAAGTACATGAACTCAATTACAAGAACTCTTAATGGATCAATCTTTGGAAATCTCTGTAGAAGTTACCTACTGGAAATCTTTACTACTATGGTTTAAGAGATTAGTTCAAGTATTGTATTTTCCTACTTTAGTCATCAGCAAATACACTTCACTTATGAGATAGGTGGGACGACTCCCATGCACCCTCTTCTCTACCCTCTTCCTTGTCCCCTTCTTTCTCTTTCTCCTTCATTCCCACTCCCTCTTTCCCATTCTTGTTAGACACAGCCTCTACCAGGAAGCCTTCCCAGTAGGCAAGTAACTTCTGGCATATCCCTAAATACATCTGTCCGTCCCTCAATACATTTAGTTGAACGCCCCCTCCACCTTTTTATAGGCTTCTGAAGACAGTGGTAAGCCCACCCACAGTTTTCATGCCTAGTATCTACGTTGTTTGTGACATAGAACATCCCATAAATGTTCTTTCAACTAAAACATTAAATAACTTCTCACCAGTTTCATCCAGCAATCAGAGAAGGCTCACTGAAGTATCATGCTACCTCCTTAATGAGATAAGACTAATTTCTTTCTCAAGGTGATAGTAAATGCAAGATAAAATTGACATTCAAGTAAAACCTGGAATTCAAGTAATTAGTATCAGAATTGTTTCAATAAATCATCATGATTTTTATAGGAAAAGTCTACAACTGCAAAGAGGCAGCCTATTCCTTCAATGGGAACTGATTTCTTCACTATCCACATATAATTCATGAAGTAATGATGAATTACTTCAACTGTTACTACACTACTACTACTACTACTACTTGCTATTATACTACATTACTACTATACTATAATACTACTACTAAGCTACACTACTACTGCTGTTACTACTACTACTAGAGAAAAGAATCCATCAAAATCCTTGAGGAGAACACAGGCAGCAACCTCTTTGACCTCAGCTGCAACAACATCTTCCTAGGAACATCACCAAAGGCAAGGGAAGCAAGGGCAAAAATGAACTATTGGGATTTTATCAAGATCAAAAGCTTTTGCACAGCAAAGGAAACAGTTAACAAAACCAAAAGACAACTGACAGAATGGGAGAAGCTATTTGCAAACGACATATCAGATAAAGGGCTAGTGTCCAAAATTTGTAAAGAACTTAGCAAATTCAACACCCAAAGAACAAATAATCGAATCAAGAAATGGGCAGAGGACATGAGCAGACATTTCTGCAAAGAAGACATCCAGTTGGCCAACAGACACATGAAAAAGTGCTCCATATCACTCGGCATCAGGGAAATACAAATCAAAACCACAATGAGATACCACCTCACACCAGTCAGAATGGCTAAAATTAACAATTCAGGAAATGACAGATGCTGGCGATGTGGAGAAAGGGGAACCCTCCTACACTGTTGGTGGGAGTGCAAGCTGGTGCAACCACTCTGGAAAATAGCATGGAGGTTCCTCAAAATGTTGAAAATAGAACTGCCCTATGACCCAGCAATTGCACTATTGGGTATTTACCCTAAAAATACAAACATAGTGATCTGAAGGGGCACGTGCACCCGAATGTTTATAGCAGCAATGTCCACAAGAGCCAAACTATGGAAAGAACCTAGATGTCCATCAACAGATGAATGGATAAAGAAGATGTGGTATATACACAATGGAATACTATGCAGCCATCAAAAGAAATGAAATCTTGCCATTTGCGACAATGTGAATGGAACTAGAGGGTATCATGCTTAGCGAAATAAGTCAATCGGAGAAAGACAACTATCATATGATCTCCCTGATATGAGGAAGTGGAGATGCAACATGGGGGGTTAAGGGGGTAGGAGAAGAATAAATGAAACAAGATGGGATTGGGAGGGAGACAAACCATAAGTGACTCTTAATCTCACAAAACAAACTGAGGGTTGCTGGGGGGAGGGGGGTTAGGAGAAGGGGAGTGGGGTTATGGACATTGGGGAGGGTATGTGCTATGGTGAGTGCTGTGAAGTGTGTAAACCTGGCGAGTCACAGACCTGTACCCCTAGGGATAAAAATATATTATATGTTTATTAAAAATTAATTAATTAATTAATTAATTTTTTAAAAGAGAGCTACTTCAATACGTAAATATGAAAAGTATTTTGTTCAACTAGAATGTGATCTGCAATTCATAGAAAGGGTATCACACCAAAGACTATATTTACTACTACCATGCTTACTCTATAAAAACTGATTTTATTAAAAAACAGACTTATGGTCCTTAAAAGACATTTAATTTGAGAATAAAATGAACTAAATTTTTGGCCAACATGAAGTTTTAAAAAAATAAACTCAGAGATAACTAAACCAGGAGATCTAATTTTGCAATTATACTACCAATAAGATTAAGAGAAAAAATTTTTTTAAAGATTTTATTTATTTATTTGACAGAGAGAGATGACAAGTAGGCAGAGAGGCAGACAGAGAGAGTGAGAGGGAAGCAGGTTCTTCCTGAGCAGAGAGCCCAATGTGGGACTCGATTCCAGGACCCTGAGATCCTGACCCAAGCTGAAGACAGCGGCTTAACCCAGAGTCACCCAAGCACCCTGAGAAAATTTTTTAAAATATAAAACTATATCTAAACACTCCCTTATCTCCCTCCCATTATACTTCCTAAAATATTTATTCAACCAGGGATTCTTTTTTTTTATTATTATTTTTTGACAGTTTGAAATTTGGAACCAAAGCAGAATTACTTCAGATCTCATGGAAAAATGATCACTTTTTTCTTCTGAATAGTAAACTAACAACTCCCAACAGCTGAAAGGAGATCCTGTCTATTTCTATGCAGTTTCCCTCTAAATAGAGCTTTCTTTTTCAATTGTACTATGACATACTTGTAGTAAAGGCAATAACCTGTTTTAATCTAAGCATGTGTGTATATACACATATTATATATATATATATATATATATATATATGTATGTATGTATAGTGAATGTATATGCAAAAACCTGTTTATATATATATAGTATACATACACATATGTATGCTATATATTGCATATATATGTATATATAGTAAATGTATATACAGAAACCTGTTTAACTAGCACCAGAAATGGAGTCTGTTTTTCAAGTTGCTACTTACAGTAACTGCATTTTTTTAAAAGATTTATTTATTTATATGCACAGACATGGGAGTGGGGGAGGATACAGGGAGAGGGAGAGAATCTCAAGCAGACCCCCCACCGAGCACTGATCATGGATCCAGACACGGGGCTTGATCTCACAACTCTGAGATCATGACCTAAGCCCCAGTCAAGAGTTGGACACTTAAGGTACTGAGCCACCCTGGCAACCCAGTAATTACATTTCTAATTGTCAATCATATTTTCTATCCATTTCAACAAAATTATAATGAAGCATATATCCTCTTCTTTGAACTTAGCCTTCCAACAATTTCTCAAATTTCAAGATATATACATTTTCTCAGTAACACTTGGAGAAAATTTATCTCACCTTTGACTACTTCCAAAACTTTGTTTAGAGCATTTGAGATGAGACTGACCAATCTCATGAAAAGAAATGGGATAGGGCTTGCAGAAGAAAGAAGAGCTGATTACACCTGCAGGTGTATGTTCCTAATTTAGGAACTGTGCTTAGGGACCTCCTCCACTTTGCCTTTTGTAAAGAGCCACTCGAAGGTCAACGGACAGCGTACGAGTCCTCACTTCTCTCTGTGAATTTGCACTTCACAAAATATCTATGGGTCCTCAAGCTGCTTCACTTACTCCGGTTATTATGTGAACATTCTGTTTACATGTTTACACCTATTCCAATGAAATGCTAATTTACTAAACCCATGACCAATAAAAGAGTGAAATTTCAATAAAACTTTTATAGACAACTCAAAATTGTTACACTGAGAGAATGAGGTGAAACTAGCATTTAGTACATTCCAAAGATGGTCTTAGAGTGTTTTATTCTTCAACATAGAACATGCAATTTGGGATTATAAATTATTTTGAGAGGTTGTGAAATTAATCTGATGATATAGTAGGATGTGGTTTGCTTAGATGATTCAGTGAATGACATGGACATGTCAGAGGCGAGGTAAAGGGATGTGAAGTTTCTTGCAGCCATATGTGTACTTCTCATGTAATGCAAATACACAGATCTTCCTGTGTAGAAGGAAGAAACTGTTTCCCACATGCTCATTTAATTGTGCATAGATTTTCCACTCCATTGTGCCACCTTCAGCCAATAGGGAAACATAATGGGGATGGGGATGAATGGTGACAATCAAAACTCCACTTAACGTATTGTTAAATGTGATCTGATTTTAACCACCATATAATAAACCCCTGTGAGGTGGGTTTTAGCTCCATTTTACTATTGAAAACAACAGAAGCTTAGAGAATTTAAACAACTCCTTTTAAATCATGCATCCAGGAAGTGAAAAATCTTGAATTTTAACCAAGTTTTCTCTCTTAACAGTGAACAATATACCCATAAAGCGTTGTTATAAAATTAAGTTAGAAAACACAGGAAAAGCACTCAGACATGTTAATATTACTATTTTTTACTAATGCTTTTAGTCTGTTGAAGGAACGATTCTGCTCTTCATAGTCTCGTGTGTAGAACAGGATTGCAGAAGAATAAGAAATGCTCCTTCCATTAAGGCAAACTTTTTTTGCTCATTAAGATTAAATGACTAAATTCAAACTCTTACCGATTTTCACAGTTTAAAAATATCTAAGACTTCTGTGTTGATATGTGATATTAGGACCTAATAAATCAATAAACTTCACTATATTTAAAACAAAGAAATAAACATAAAAATTTCTCAACAGCCCAACCTTAAAGATATTAATTGTTGTATCATAAAAATAGTATCCATGAATTTGTTACTGACACTCTTTTGTGTAGATGATCACTGTGTAGTAATTGTCAGAGCCACCGTGAAATAATAGCCTCACATCAGGTTTGACTTTATGAGCGAATCCTGTGTTCTTCAAATCTCCCCAGAGATGATGACAACCTTTTTTCAATATTAGAAGCAGGGGCTTCAAGAAACGTATCATCGATTCTTTCCTCACTAAGTTAATTTGAAAATTCACACAGCAATCAAAGGTCGCCCTCAAGCAGAGGTGATTGTTATACTTTCAGGACTTTCGCAAACCAGTTGAGGTCACTTTGGTAGCTTGAAATCAGCCATAGTGAGAGTATTCCTTTTCTTCCTACTTTACTCCAGGTCTCTCAAAAGTTACCAAATCTTAAATCTAAAAAACTTCCCCTTCTGCTATATCTCTTTGGTGTCACACCTCAGACCACTGCTGTCTAGTGTCTGTCCCCACAGTTCAAATGAGACAGCCCTCTTAAAGACTGTAGAGGACATTGTATACACCACACCAAATGCCACTGACAAGGCCAGTGAGCCAAGCCCCACCCCCCCCGCCCCCCACCACCAGCTGCTAGGGTGTTGGCTACTAAGGGTTCATATAGACGCCCTCTACTGGGTGAATGACCTTGGCTGAAGGAAACCTCCTTCCTGGTGGTTTATGTTACAGTGACTGGCTGCTTTGCAGGTTGCTCCCATGGCCAATGACTGATTGATGTAGAGATAAAATAGCCTAGGCCATTCACCTCAAGACTTGGGTGCAATTCATATTCTAGAGTTCCTTCTAGACTCAGGCTGAAGCTAGACTCCATCTGAATTTGTGGCCCTCTCCTCCTCCCTGATTTCCTGATAACGTCAGAAGTAACTCTCTTCCTTTAATACGCTGGGCCAGCCACTTAGGATGTATGCAGCCACTACAGCTTTTTTTTTTTTTTTTTTTTCCCTAAAAATGTGTCAGGACTGTCACTGCCCTCTTTAAGAGCTTTGCAGAGCTTCACATTTTGTTTTTATAAGTAATTCCCCCATGCGCTTTGAAACAGTGTCCAAAAATCATTACAAGTTGAAGAAAAATATGGTTTTGTCCCATTTTCTGCCAACTTTCATCAGAAAAGCTATGTTCCTCCAATACTAATCTGTTTGCCATTCCAAAAACACATGAAACACCTGCATTATTTTAGTGAATGTTTTCATATTCCTCCCTCTTTCTGTAATGTCTGTGCTCCTTGACACACTGGCCTGTGACTCATTATATGGCTAACTTGAATAACTTTTGTGTATTATTTCAGCCAATGCATTCTCCCTCCCTCATGAGTCCATTATGAATTTTTATATACTATTACGGTTGGATATTTTGGCATATTTGCGGTTCTGTGTATATATTTATCCTTCCTAGCACATTGAGTATAAATACCCAGAAGGATAAGGATGACTGATAGTTACTCCTTGCATTTCCTCTGGTGTAACACAGGGTTTTGCACAAAATAGTTGCTCAATAAATGTTGGAATTCAATATTAAAGCCATGAACTACACGGTCAATCAACAATCACGGCTATAGTGAATTTATGTTTATTATTCAAATAAAACCTTAAAAATATGAAATGAAAAAAGGACAAAATAAAACAGTCCCTGAAACACTTCTAAACAAAAAAATAACATAGCTAACAACATAAAAGCATTAATTGACACAAGATGATGCAATTCACATTATGGTAATCTATTTTCAAAAGTCATAGAAGGAGTCCGTCTATCCAGGTAATAAAATGAATCAAAATGTATCCTGAGCATAAGTACAATTTTAAAGCTCATCAATATATCATCAACCTTCATATTAACCTCAGCTCAGATACTTTGAAAATTCTGAACAACATGAACGAAATTAAAATATAGGTTGTCACTGAGAATATAAAATAAATATCGTTCTTATGAGTCATAATTGCCTCATGAGTTTCATTTTATTTTATTTTAGAGAAAGAGAGAGAGGTAGGGAGGGGCAGAGAGAGAGTCACAAGCAGACTCCCCACCAGGCACAGAGCCTCACCTAAGGCAGATCTCACAACCCTGAGATCACGACCTGAGCTGAAATCAAGCACTGGATGCTTAATGGACATAGCCACCCAGGTACCCCACTCTCAGGAGTTTTCGTAAATGACAACAACAACAAACAAACAGCATTCACTATTAGTAGTAATATATTGGAAATCATGGAATTTTTAAACATTTAAGGAAAAAACAGCATTTTGAAATAAAACGTTTCTATTCGTCTACCATTTACTTCCTCCTTAATTCCTTTATACCATCAACCAGGTAAATGTTAAATGAATTCCTTATTTCTAAATATGTTCATGTGTCTTTGCTCTAAGCCCAAACATTTCCAACCTACAGAAGAAAAGTCCCTTAACTATTAGAATGTGATCTGATTCTTGAAGGCTTAAAGATGTACAGTATATACAAAAATCAAAGTGTCAAAATTCTTACCAATAAAGGGCACATTCACCCAGAGTGAAAGGTTGGAATCAAAGTCCAAACTAGAGCTTCAAAATGGTCTCTCTTCCCTATCACAAATGGAAACTTCTATTGTGCTGTAAGGAATATGAATCACTCAGTCCGTGGACACTAGAATCCCCAAAAGAAAGTAAGTGTATCTTGACAAATCGAATAGAACCTGAGTTTGTCCATGGGTTCAAAAGGTTATTGAAATCAACGGTCCATTGTACTTATATTTGCTGCCCTTGAAAAAACCCCCTTCCTTCCTTCCTTCCTCTCTAGCATCTCCATCCATCCATTCATTCCTCCTCCATTGGCTTTTCTGAGCTATCCTAAATTACTAGTATAAATTCGATGCTTTTTACATTATTTCTGCAAAGAGTAAATACCATCAGTATTGGCCACCTGGTTGAAGCCGACTGCTTCTACAGTGATGGAATTTCCATCCATAATCTTTAAGTGGGGCAAAATAATTTAGGTGATATACACAACATTTAGCACAGTATATTACTTTGAAAAACAGATGAATTTTTTATGTAAAATGCTACTGAAGTACTCACTTAAATGTAACCATTCAATTTTCTACCTCCAGTCCAAAAGCTCTCTCTGCTAGCATAAGGTATTTTTCTTTATCTAGCATGCCTGATGTTGCAGACTCCCTTCCCACTCCATATTCTGCAAGACATGCTCAGACTCTCTTCCCATTCAATTTATGACATGATTCATTGAATGCTACAGCCTACTTGAGGATTTTTTAATATTTTCCAGCCCTGCAGTAGAAATCCATTTTTCCGATAAGAAATGTAGTGATGACCCTGTCAGCTAAGTATCCTAATTCATCTGTCTATGTGAAAAGGCTCTTCCCTCCAGGCTCCTTCAGTATTCATATATGGATTGTTCTGTACGTATTAGCATCTGTGGAGAGACTAGCTTTCACACTTCTTTAAAAAATAAAAAATACATATATTTTACAATTCCAGAAGTAGTAGATAATAATCAATTCAAAATATTATGATCACATTTTTTTTCTGGTTCTCAGGGATTTATCTATAGTTATGACATGAAAGAATTTATAAAAGAGAACTGTACTACCAGAGCATTAAAAATGAGGCACATTTCTCTGGACTCACGTCAGGCTGTCACCAGTGGAAAATTTTTTCAACCAATGTAGTATTTACTCTTAATTCAGAAATATATGCCAGCTGTTGAAAATTAGTACTTTACAGTTAATTAACAATTAAATTGATATTTAATATTGGTCAACATTTAAATGCATCTAAATATGCTTTTAAAAGACACAAAGTAAGATTTTATTAAATTATTGTGTGACTAGCATTAGAGATTATAAAAATTAAGTAAAATCTGTTCACCTGCTTATATGGGATGTTGTAAGTAGAAAATGTATTTGAAATACGAAGTCACATGGTCAAACGTGATTAACTTTCAGAGTTAGTATCTCCTCCTCTCAGAGGAGGAGAACCAACAAGGTTCTCACGTTGTGTTTCCACATTTTGTCTCACATTTTGTTTCTATCATCTACGGGTCTATTTTATTCTCAGAAGGTTTCTTGAAAGGGTGCTCTGACTCACTGCAAGCTTCATTCTATCTTGAAGCCCTTAATACAGTCTTCCCAGGATTTATAACCGCAGTGGACATTGATAGCTGCACCTCCCCTAACTTAGTTTCGCTAGCCTGCTCCGACCTCCACACAGACTTTTACTCATTCCACTGTTACTGAGTATCTTCTATGTGCACGGCATTGAGTTAGATGTCAAATCATCCAAATGGGTGCTAAACAGAAAGATAGGTAAGACAAACTTTCTGATCTCAGAACTCCTAAAATCTAGTAAGGGAGGCAGTGATGGGTAACTATAGTGGTAATACAACATAGAGTATCTAATTGATAAAAGCTTGAGGAACACTTCAAGAAAGAGTTTCTGTTGAGTTCTGCCAGGTGAATATGACTTCCACAGAGATGGGAGAAAGGAATACTAATTCAATAAAATGGCTTGAGTTATTGCAGACAGACATGTATGGGCTTGGAAGACCTCAGGAACCACTAATAATTCACTGTTGCTAACACATAAGGAAAGAAGTCTCTAGGAGGAAAGAAATTAGAAAACGAGTTCCAAGACCATGAAAGAGGGCCTTAGTAATTATCACTTCTAAACTGGGTTTCCATTATCACTGAGTTGTATATGACTTGATTCAGTAAATTCTGAGGGCTTCCTGATGATTTCTTATGACTTATAGAATCATTCTCTCTCTTAATACTGTAACAGGCAAGGTTAATAAACTGGAAGAATATTTAAGTCTCTAGGGAACGAAACAAAGGCAACGTTGGTACAGATTCCCAAACTATGGGTTGAAATACCTGTGTACCCATACATTTCCGAAGCTCTAATTTCAGCCCGACCAACACAATAGACTGGTGTATTTTCTAAACAGAAAAACAAGATTATCCTCCCAAAGCAGTACATGAAGGAAGAAGGATTGCTTGAACCAGCTTATTTTCTCTTCAGTTAGGAAACTCTTTAAAAAAAAAAAAATCACTTGATAATATTTTTAAAAATTTCTATTAACCTTCAATCATATGTAAACAAAAAGGAAGTCATGTCCCCACATTTCTGCCTCCCCACCCCGAAGCAGCCAGAAAGTAATAATGTTTCCGTGGTGATATGGATGCAAAAAATGGGTTTTTGTGGATTGCCAGTGGGGGTGAAAACTGCTAGAACCCTTTGGAAAATAATGTATTAAAACATCAAAAGTCTAAGCAATATAAATGTAAATATAAAAATTGGAGCAATCTCTATAAAAACCCCAGTATATGTATACAAAGGTGTATATTGTTATTCATTGCACATTGTTTGTAGGGGCAAATATAATTAAGTTAAATTTATGTGCATTTAGGGGAAATGACTGTATTATTTGTCGAAAGCATATTATTGAATGCTATGCCATTACTAAAAAATACAAGTGGGATGTTTTTGCACATCGGCCACTGGAAAGATCACTACATGATGATGTGTGAGAAAAATTAGGGTTTCATATGGATAGTATGTAGAATAACTACATTTTCATAAATATCAACACACAACAATTTTATGAGTATATGTGTATAGAGAGGCTTGGGAAACATGGTAGAGTATTATATTTTTTTGCTATTAGTATGACTCCTTTTGAGATACACTTTTAATGGGAATAAAACACGTGCTAGCACACTTTATCCCTAGCTTGAAATCTATCCAATGACAGGAGGCCTTTGGAAAGAGCAGGTGGCCCACATTACCAATAGAAAATGTTTACCATACTCCTCAAGCTTCTCGACTCACAGTGATGACAATAACTCATTTACAGAAAAAAGAAAATGCAAGCCTGACTAGGAAATTCTTCATGTTCCTACCTACTAATGCAACGATTGTCCATATTCACACCCAGTCTTTTCTTCTGCTCCAGAGAAATAACTCTCTCCTCCCCACCCAAAGCTGATGTCTACTTCTGTGTACCCCAGATTCTTTTCCCACCCTTCTTCTTCCTGATTTTAACATTTTCATTTCTACCCAATCCTCCCCTTCTATCTATAAATACACATAAATCTCTCTTTTCCTAAAAACAAAACCAAAAACAAACAAACAAACAACCCACAGCCTCCGTTGGCCTAATTTAACCCTTCTGGCAAGTTATTAAAATGACTGACTTGGACAAGACCATCAAGAAGGCAGCAACTACAGGAGGCCCTGGGCAACGGGAGGCTCCCTACCGCCCTCCTCATTCTTGCAGTCTAGGTTATACTTACCTTCCCGACTCCCAGAAGCTGCTCCAAGGACACAGCCTTGATACAGAAATGTGTTGGCGAGACCATCTGAACTGAGTACGTGACTGAACCCAGTTATAAGGCTTCTCCATGAACATTTGCGACTCTAGTGCACGGATGTGGAAATCTCCCTGTGGGTACTCAAGACAAGGTTCCCAGTTAAGTCCACTGCTTATTAAACTGCCCCCTACCAATCTGGAGGGGTCTGCCTCTTTCTTCAGTCTCTATTCTCTGTGTACAGAGACCAGTTTCAATAACACCTGGGAAGCTCCCCAGGGAGGCTGCAAACCAACAGTATGCCATCAGTCATACAAGATTCTAAATCAGGTCCTGAGGTCCCCATTGAACTAAGAGTTCCTTTTTGTTCTTGGATTCTAGACAGTCACTGAGTTCTTGTGGAGTGTTCAGGGCAGCTAGAATGGCAGGGGCCTTACGGAAAGCTTGGGCAGTAGCCAGCTACCATGTTTCCCATTGTTACCCATCTCCAAACTGTGGAAGTTAAAATTTTGACAAGGACAGGCAGTCCATTCTGTACAAAATGAATCTAGCCCTATTTACTCTCCCTTCTCTTTCTTTCACAGAAAAATTCTTAAAATAAAAATCCACCAGACTATAATTACTATTATTTGTTACACTCCTCTCCATCACCACTACACACCTGTGAGAATGGCCCAGATCTGGCTGGGAGGCGGAGCCACAGGAACACTCACACATTGCTGGTGGGAATGCAAAATGGTACAAGCACGTTGGTAGACAGTTTGGCAGTTTCTTACAAAACTAAACATACTCTTATCATAGACGATCTAGCAACTGCCCTCCTTGGTATTCCCCCAAAGAAGCTGAAACCATGTCCACACAAAAACCTGTATGAGGGTGTGGATAGCAACTTTATTCGTAACCACCAACACTTGGAAACAACCAAGATATCCTTCAGCAGGTGGAAGGATAAATAAACTGTGGTTCATACAAACAAGGGAACATCATTCCATGCCACAGAGAAATGAATTGTCTAGCCATGAAAAGACATGAAGGAAATTAAAATGCACGCTCCTACGTGAAAGAATCTGAAGATCACATACCATATGATTGCAGGTATAGGATATTTTGGGAAAGCTTTAAAAAAAAAAAAAAAAGCATGGAGACAGTAAAACGATCAGTGGTTGCCAGAGGCAGGGGGGCTTGGGAGGAAAAGGGATGAGTAGGCAGAGCACGGAGAATTTTTAGGGCAGTGAAACTATTGTCTTTGATCCTCTAATGATGGACTGATGTCATTATACATTGTCTAAATCCAGAGAATGTACACCAAACCACCAAGGTGACCCGATCTATGGCCAACTGCTGGCTTTCAGTGATTCTGATATGTCAATGAAGGTTCATCCATGGTATAAATGTACCACCTCGGTGGGGCATGTTGATAACAGGGATGGCTATGCATGTGAAGAGTGGGGGAGATATGTGAAATCTCTCCACCTCCTTTTTATTTTTCCCCCCAATTTAAGGTTATTTTATACAAGAATAGGATGATTAGTAACATCTGTCACGAGATATTTCAGAGCAAAGACTGTCTTCAGTGATTTAAGATTCCAAGGAGATACTTCTTTTTTTTTTTAATTTAATTTTATTTTTTCAGTGTTCCAAGATTCATTTTTTATGCACCACACCCAGTGCTCCATGCGATACGTGCCCTCCATAATACCCACCACCAGGCTCACCCAAACCCCCCACCCACCACCTTCCTTTTAATTTTGTTGTGAACCTAAAACTGTTCTTTATAAATGTCCAAAAAAGAAAAAAAAGGACTTATTTATCCATCAGTTCATGACAATCCAGTTTAATCCACAGTTCACTGAAATGTTTCTTTTTGGACGCATCCACTTATCTTCTAATTGCCAAGACTAAACGACCCTCTTAAATATGTCTGATAATCGGCCTCTCTGCCCCATTGTCCCTTCACTCCTGGACGTGTCCTCTATCCGTTTCAGCACATTATTCTCGCAGGTTCATCTCCTCCATCTCCTGCTGCTCTGCTCTGCTGATTCACAGGTTATAGCTTCAGCTCTCTGGATTTCTGATTCTAAATACTCCCCCAGGGTGACCTCATCCATGTCATTTTTTTCACCAACCATCATGACATCCAAATTCATGGTTTTGTCTCTCATTTCCCTCTTGAGATTCAGACTCATAAGTCCCGACTGCCTGTTCATCTTATTAGAGCCGGCTTCAAGCCCCTTTGCAGCAAAGGTGATTCTCCCTTCCAGGGCAATGAGTGTGGCATAATAATCGTCTAGCCACCCTGAAGTTATTAATATGGAATCCTGTTTAGCAGGCGTAGGTGCAAAAATTAAATGACAGCAGAAATTGCACAGAATTTGCCCAACACAACTCAATGCGGAATTCCACAGCTAAGGGATGCTGGACAGCCAACAGACTTTGTTGGCTAGGGTCTCACGGGGATCACAGACTTGAGATTTTGTTTCTTTCTTTCCTTTTTTGTTAATTTAATGTTTCCCCCGTGGCCCAAAAGGCTAATGAAGCTTTAAGAGTTCCTGCCGTGGTCCTAGACTGTAACTTGGGCAGGAGAAGCTGGTTCATTAAGCTAAAGGTCTCTGGATAAGCATCTTCTCTAACAAAGCATAAAGGTGATCTTGACCCATATTGTCATTTGGGGACTAACTTTCCTGATTCCCAGTAACAGAACCATAATTGAGTCTCACACAGGAAAGGCAACCAGATCAAAAGTTTTTGGTTAATTTTGTTTTCCTGTAGAATGGGATCTTGACAAGGTCCTCTTAATTAAGAGTTTCTAATAAATAGTAAGTTGCATATTAATTTCTGGAAGCTTGTGGCAGATTAATTTATAAAATTTTCAATTTGTCTCAGGAATAAGCGAAATACATGTATTTTATTTCAAGGGTCAAATTATCATATATTATTTTAATTTCTGATAAAAGATTTTTTTTAAAACTTCAATTATTCAAAACTTTGCAAACTATTCAATTTGGGGAAATATTTGCCAAATTGTTTCAGAAAACCACGCAAATATTGGCATGTATTATGGAGGCACATTCTTTTTTTTTTTAAATAAAAACATTTTATTTTTATTTAAATAAAATAAGTTTTATTTAAATAAAATGGTTTGAATATGAATAGTTTGTTTCAGTAGGTAAAAATCTATCACTTGGTACCAAAATAAGGATTCTAAAGAATGTGAATGTATATTTTAGGTGATCATAAACACAAAAGAGTCCTTTTTTAAACATAAACTTCGAGATACATCTTGGGTGATATATTTTTAGTAATTAGTATTTTCTTCCATCTGGCCTCCCCCCTCATCCCTGCTCCAGCACCAGGGCCAATGCATTTGTTTTAATCTTTTAAGAAACTACAAAGCTGTATAATCACAGTAGGTTAAGACATTAGAACATGGTGTGCTTGAGGCACGGGGAAGTTGTAGATCTAAAACATTAATGACCAAAGTCTTTCATTCCCTCTGTCATCATGCAGCTTAGCTACTTTCCTCCATTTAATTAATATAATTTTGATTTTCTAAATAGGAAAATTTACATATTTAAATTGGGGGATTAATAGGATTCTTCAGAGCAACAGAACCAGTAAGATGTAAATAGTAATAGAAAAAGTTAGGTGTGCATTTTTATTTTTAAACTATTTTTATATTATTTCAAATTTATAGAAAATTTGCAGAAAATCATTTGAAAACCTTGAAGATGATTTTAAGAAGATTCACCTAATTATTTACATTTTTTTTTTTTTTTTTTTTGCCACTCAATATCTCATTCTCACTCTCTCCCTCCCACACATATGCCCTTTGGTGTGTATTTCCTAACAACAAAGGAAATCTCTTCTTTAACCACACAACAATGATTAAAAAAAAAAATCAGAAAATTTAACATTGATATAATTCTTCCCCAATAATGTCCTGTATATCTTTTTTTTTAATTTATTATTTTTTATAAACATATATTTTTATCCCCAGGGGTACAGGCTTGTGAATCGCCAGGTTTACACACTTCACAGCACTCACCATAGCACAAACCCTCCCCAATGTCCATAACCCCACCCCCTTCTCCCAACCCCCCTCCCCCCCAGCAACCCTCAGTTTGTTTTGTGAGATTAAGAGTCCCTTATGGTTTGTCTCCCTCCCAGTACCATCTTGTTTCATTGATTCTTCTCCTACCCACTTAACCCCCCATGTTGTATCTCCTCCTGTATATCTTTTCTTTTTCCCCAGTCCAGGAACGAACCCAGAATCCTGAATTTATTTGTTGTATCTCTTTTGTCCACTTTAATCTGAAAACTGTTTCTCAGGTTTTCTTTGTTCTTCTTCCCGTTAATTTTTTTTTAAAACAGAGGTACAGCACAGGGACTACAGCCAATGTCATAACAGCATTGCATGGTTGGGGTGAGCGTAGCATTACACACAGAGTTGTTGAATCACTGTGTTGTACAGCTGAAATGAATGTGTAGCATTGTGAGTCAACTACACTCAAAAGATTTTGAAGGGCATAGAGTCCATTTCTTTGGTAGAAGCCCCCTCAGGTTGAGATTAGCTGTCGTTTTCTCATGACTAGAGTAAATTTCTATCCTTCTGGTCAGAATAGCAAAGAAGTAATAATATGTGTTCTTCCAGGTATCCAATCAGGAAGCACAGGAAGTCAGTTTTATCCCAATACTGATGATAATAGCACTTAAGATTGGACTGAGGTGCTGTACACTACATTTACTCAATGTAAAATTTATACCTGTTCCTTTTGTTATTAATAGATGCTTTGATACTGTGCCAGTGTGAAGCTCCTCATCAAATTTAACTTGCTAGTTATAGCACAAATTGATAATTCTTGGCTGAGTCAGTCACTACTGTGGTAAGTACAACATGATGACTTTCTGATTTCTTCTGTATTTGTTTGTTGATATTCTATTGCAAAAAAAAGAACTATTCTTTCCCTTCTATTTATGCATATATTTATTACTCATTTATTCATTTATATCAGTTTGGACTCACGGTTTTCCATTTTATCAAATGGAGTTGATCTTCTAATATTTGTTTCTGATAATCAAACTATACTAGATTTGTCCGTTTGGAGCCTCTTCCATCTAAATCCCGGATATGTTTCACATGTCTATCTCGATCATTCTTTGAGAAATTATTTACTTTCTAGCACAAGATATTCTAGACTCATCTTGTACTTCCCCTGCTCAGATCCTGGAACCCTCCATTTCCCCAAGGAACCCTGGTTACTTTTACTGGAGAATGATACTTAAAAACTAGAATCTGGGTAATAGGTATGGTAATTGCTATTGATGTGATGATGCTCCTAGATATTCTCAATAAACAGAGCAAGAAAATGTATCTTACTGTGTGTCTATCGATCATCATGTACATATCTGTATATTTATTTTGAAAAACCATGAATTACAGATTTTATGTTTTAAGTCTTATCCATCATGAACTGATGTTTATGTATGGTATGACACATGTCCATGCACACACAAAAAATGCATTCAGTTGAAAACTGTTTTAGAACTCTTTGTTGACCATACTTTCCATACTTTCCTCTTTGTTGACCAATTGACTTACTTTGGCAACTTTGCCAAAAATAAGTTGACCTTCCTCTTCTGTTTCAGCAACCCATTTATCCATTCTAATGTTAATTACATACTGTCATGAATACTGTAGCTTTAATTATAATTTGGATGTCAGGTAGTGAAAGTCCTTCAATCATGGACATCATTCTCAATATTGTTTTAGTTCTTCTATATCTATATCTTTTACATTTCCGTATAGATTTTTTTTTGAAGATTTTATTTGTTTGACAAAGAGGGACAGTGAGAGAGAGAGCACAAAAAGGGGGAGCAGCAGAGAGAGAGAGGGAGAAGCAGGCTCTCCACTGAGCAGGGAGCCCTGTGCAGGGCTCATTCCCAGGACCCTGGGATCATGACCTGAGCCAAAGGCAGAAATTTAACAGACTGAGCCACCTAGATGCCCCTCCATACAGATTTTTGAATCAATTTCTCATTTTTATAAAACAAGCTGTTGAAATTTTGATTGATATTGCACTGAATCCATATACTAATTTGGGGGATAATAGACATCTTAACAATATTGACTATAATCCATAGACATGGTACTTTTCTCCAATTATTTGGATATATTTTACTGATTATAGAATTCTAAGCAGACAGGTATAATTTCTCTGACAATACTTGAAAAATATTTTTCTTTCATTTTTTTTTAATTGGCAATATTTTTTTTATAAACATATATTTTTATCCCCAGGGGTACAGGTCTGTGAATCGCCAGGTTTACACACTTCACAGCACTCACCAAAGCACATACCCTCCCCAATGTCCATAACCCCACCCCCCTTCTCCCAACACCCCTCCCCCCAGCTCTATTATCTTTTATCTTATATTATTTCTGAAGAAAAATAGTGATTGTTACCCAGTATATAATGCATCCTTTTTATCTAGTAACTTTGAAACTGTTTCTATTCACGGGGCACCTGGGTGGCTCAGTGGGTTAAGCCTCTGCCTTCAGCTCAGGTCATGATCCCAGGCTCCTAGAATCGAGTCCCACATCCAGCTTTCTGCTCAGCAGGGAGCCTGCTTCTCTCTCTCTCTCTCTCTCTCTCTCTACCTGCCTCTCTGCCTACTTGTGATTTCTGTCTGTCAAATAAATACATAAAATCTTTTTAAAAAAATGTTTCTATTCACCTTTGGTTTCTGAAAGTTCTACTCAGATACAGTTAGGTCATTTACATTTCTTTATATCATGCTTTGGGATTACAGATCTACTTTTTTCTTTGTTTTCCATAAGACTCAAAAACCTTTTTTCTCCAAATATTTTCTGCACCATACTTTTCCCTCTTCTGCATCTCCAGTTATAGGTATGACAAGCTGAACCACATAAGCCTACAGTTTCTGAGCCTTTGAAACCCCATTCTCTTTTAATCAATTAGGACAGTTGCTATTCATTTGAATATGAATTTACTTATTCCTTCCAAGATTTTCTCCAATATTATCAAAATAATCCTAGTAAAATTTTACTTTTAGATATTTAATTTTTGAATTCTATAATTTCCATTAGGAACTCTTGATATGTACATAGGTACATATATACCTATTTCACATGTTCTCTCAATATAAACATATTTTCCTCTGAGTGCTTGAACATTATTTAATATGGTTATTTTAAAGTCCGTATCTGCCAACTGCAACATGTGGACATCTTGACTTTATGGTTTGTTTAATATTACCTGTCTTTTCTCTTAACTCTACATCTTATTTTTCAAGTATCTTCGCATGTATATTAATTTTTATTATTTTTAACTGAAATTTATGAATATATAATAAACTCCAGAATCTGTATCTTTCTCTGAAGAACATTTTTTTTTTTTCAGTTACGGCAATCAGTTAACTTGGCTGGACTGATTTTAAGTTCTTTCCCCCTTGTGGCAGAGGGCAGCTAATTTCAGTACTCAGTTCCTCTAGGCTTCTAGCTGCTATGTTGTGCTGGGACGTTTGGAGTCTCCCTCATCTAAGGACAGGTCAGGAGAGAGCCAAAAATTTGAGAAGAGTTTACATGCAAATTTGCAGTTTGTTCCCTCTGTGGTTCCCTCTCTTTATGGGGCTCCCCTCTCAGTTTCAATTCTGTCTTATAGGGGGGTAAAAATCATCATCTGGCTCTCCAAGTCAATAAGACCGGCTTTTGCTTGAGTTCTAGACCCCTAATATCATGTGACCCAGGAGTGCCTTCTGAAAAAAGCCTTATATACAGCAATCTCAACCTGCACAGTTCTCTTCCTTTAAGGGGAAAATCCCTTCCAGTATCTGCTTTCTTTCTTTCTTTCTTTCTTTCTTTTTTAAGATTTTATTTATTTATTTGACAGAGAGAGAGATCACAAGTAGGCAGAGAAGCAGGCAGAGAGAGAGGAGGAAGCAGGCTCCCCGCCAAGCAGAGAGCCCAATGAGGGGCTTGATCCCAGGACCCTGAGATCATGACCTGAGCCGAAGGCAGAGGTTTAACCCACTGAGCCACCCAGGCGCCCCCAGTATCTGCTTTCTTTTCATCAATTCCCTGTGCCTTTAAATAGCTGTTTTTATATTTTCCCCAGAGTTCATAATTTTTAGTCTCAGCTTTGCTGCTATTACTGGAGTTGAAACCAAGTGCTCCATTTTTTATTTCAGTCATCATAAGGCATTATGATTCAAATATTTTCAATCTATAAAAACTAGCAGCTTTTCCTTACTCTTCTAGGAATAGTGATTTGCTATACACTGTCCATACACAAGTGCCTTGATACTATGCACAAAGACCTAATTTTATTTAATCCTAAAATAGCACTGGAGCTAAGCATATTTATCCCATTTTATATTGCAGAAAGTAAGATGGTAAGATATTGATTAGGCAAGTTCAAGAAGTTAGAAGCAGTGTAAAATCACTCACAGTCATGTCAGACCCTCTTGCTATTCCTTCTATCCTCCTACATCTATAATTCGAAAACGTTAATATCATTGATGAGTACCAATTAAACTATATGACTTAGTGGTTAAGATCATGGGCTTCAGAATCAGACAAACTTGATTTTTAGTCTCTCCTCATCACCAGCTCCCTATATGTAATGATCAAATCTACAAAAGCAGATGACATAAAATAACAGAACATAAAATTACTGTGAGAATCTAATGTGTCATGTAGAATATCTGGAATACATAGAAAAAGCTTAATAGATATTAGATTTTACAGTAACTATTAAATACACTTTTATTACAAGATACTAAGGAGCTAATGTTCTTGCAAAAGAATTTTAAAAACTGTCTCATGGTGCTGTGAAGTGTGTAAACCTGGTGATTCACAGACCTGTACCCCTGGGGATAAAAATATATGTTTATAAAAAATAAAAAATTATATTAAAAAAAAACTGTCTCATGGTATACTTATACCAGACTTGATCTATCACCGCTGGATAAATGATCCCAATAATATAAAATGTAAAGGAAAAAGGAAATGAGCATTTATCGGAGATGGACTGTGTATCTAACACTGAGAAAGGCATTTTAAAATATATTTTTGCATTTTATTTTCACAACACTATGGAAAGTAAATAAGACTTCTTTTTTTATAGTTAATGAAACTAAAGTTTAGAAAACTTAGAATAATTTATCTATCAATATAAACCACTGAGTATCTTGGATACTGTTAGAACCCTAATCTAACCCATTCCACTCTTCCATGTTATAAAATTAGACTACTGTGGATCTATAGCAAGCACTGGATTTCTTAATACTCTTATAATTAAAACACTGTCTGGTGTTCAAATGCTTTCTGAAGCTCCTGTCAATCCTTTCTCCTTCTACCTCCCTCAATGTAATGTCCTAATTTTCTGCCTTCAAAATTTCATGACAATACAATTCAATTATAACTTGATTCTTCTTTCTTTGGATCCATTTATTTCATTTTTAACTGGATTGGTTCCAAAACCTAATTTTATGTTCTTCAGAAACCTTTCACATAGCACATAATGATGTATTTTACTGTTTTAGGCATTGGGAAGAGCATGAGACTTCTACAGTCTTATCCCTTCCCTGAAGGTTTTAACTGCACTGATTTTATTAAATCATACTTACTGTTTTACCTAGCCAATGCACTCTGGACTAGCCCATGATTCCGGACGGTCTTCAAGAACATTCTCAAGTTACACAGTTAAGAACATAAACACCATATTGATATTTCAAAGTGGTTCAGCCATTACGAAAATGGTTTTGGAAATAGAAGGAAAAATGGGATATATCAGAGACTGTAAACATTAGTCCTGAAAATACTGAAACATTGATTAAATAGAAATGAAACAGTAGTCGAAGAAAGGGATGGTGAGAGCCACAGATAATGACAATGGCCAAGGAGTGATTAGGACACTGGATTCTACTCAGGAGAACTCTTTTATACCACAGAGTGGTTTTAGGAAACTTATGATACTTAGTACAGTATGGGTCCTAATTCCTAAGAGATTAAAAAAAGAGTAGGGCCATCCATCTCAACTCAAAGAGAGAAAAAAAAATACAAAAAAATGATACATCATGGATCAGGAGTGAAAAGCAGCTAGTTTTGGTTCCAGCTCTGCCCCTAACACATAAGGATATTACTTAATTCTTTGACTAAGTTGAAACAGGGACATCCATTTAATTTCTTATTCTCTGTGATTCCTGTAAACTAATCTATAATTGCCTATGAGGGTCTGTTGAGTTGTAAATCATATCTATGAAACATTAAACAAAAAGGACACTTTAAAAAAAAAGATGTGATTTTTACACACAGGTACAGACTATGGTGAGCGAACACCTAGGTCTCTGGGATCACTACATGGTAGTGCGTTCTCAAGTATTGGTAATTGGAGGGTTAGTGGCATAAATAAAATTTCTCCCAACATACACTGTGAGGACTGAGTGGATGGACACATTTCCCTAGCTCTCACTTTTTCATACTTCAGCAGTTTAAAACCTATATTAAGTCCTACTCCTATTAACACATAGTTTGTCACTTTATCCCCTTTTTTCCCCATTATCTCCTTACAATTTGACTCTAGTCGCTATATGGGTTAAGTAGACCTCAGAAACTAAACATTTAAGGAATTTTATCCTTGTTTAATAAATAATTCTGTGATGCTTATGATTGCTAATGACTCTAAGAAAACTTCAAGGACACAGAAAAATAAGATTAAGCTGAAAAATATGTTTCATTATATATATATAAGTGTATATATATATGTATATATAAAAATACTAAACTAAATATTTTAAATCTAAACTAATAATTATATATAAATATTATAATATTATTATATTTATATTTTATATTTATATTTTAATTATATATAAATATTATAATATTATTATATTTATATTTAATATTTATATTTTAATTATATATAAGTATATATAATTATTAGTTTAGTTTTAGTATTTAGTTTTAGTATTTAGCATTTGTATTTAGTTTAGTATTTATATATAGTTTATATATAGTTTATATATATAGTTTAGTATTTAGTTATATATAGTTTAGTATATATATATAAATATATATGATTATTAGTCTAATTTTAGTATTTAGTTTAGTTTTCTAAAACTAATAATAGAAAGAGCTATCAAGTCTTAAGGTCAGAATCAGCTGATTTTGATAGAGTGTGGGAACATTCTAGGTTTGCGGTATCTGTGGTTATCATTTTTATTCTCCCCCAAAGGCAAACTTCTCTTTTTCATCATCACCATAAAGCAGGAGTGTATCAGGAGAGCTCAGAGTACCAGGATTTCAATAGGTCCCTGGGATCAACTGTCATCCCTTAGCACTTGCCTGACCTTTGGCAAGTTTTCTTGAGATCTCCATTCCTCTTTTGGTCTGTTAGTGCGATTTTGCAGGGTTTCTCCAAAGATTAAATGAGATAATGTATGTAAAGGCTGGAACAGGACTGAGACAATAGCAGTCATTTGACGTGCTTCCTTTGAAGACTTAGAAAATTTACAATGAGAGAAGAACGGGGAATATTATATATACTATTCCCCCCCACTTCTACTGTCTTCTTTTATCTAGCTTCTCAAAGAAATCCAGCAAGTCCCAGTTCACATCCTACCACTTGTAACAAATCTTTCACTTCCCTGAACTCTAATATACTTGTTTGCTATCTTATCTGTTTTGGAAAGATAGCACATACTAATTTACATCATGTTAAAATGTTTCATATAGGTTATCATTTATCTTCAGTACATCTTTAATATTCTTAAGAGGAAAAGCTTCACCGTATTTCGCTTTTGTGCTTTTAGACTTTGAGAAAAATTAATTCTCTGTCAGAAATCTGTGCACACTGCAGAGGACAAGTGTAGCCAAATTGGTAGAACAGAGTGGGATTCCACATGTCTTTCACAAACCACAAGCGAAGAGCAAGTGTATAGTCTCAGACATCCCAACATTAGAAGTCACTCATGTCAAAGTCAACTACAAGTCATTAATCCTCAATTTGAGCTGTTTTATAGCACTAGAGTCCCTGAGATTCATTCATCAGGAAATGATGGAAAGACAATAAAACTTGGATGTCAATGAATTGTACCTGAATCTTTGTTTTTGGAAGAGTAGGGGGAAATGGAATTTAATTGGCTTCACTGTCCTCTGAAGCCATACATACAGAAAACAGACAAGTTTTGTATAAGAAATAAAGCATTAAGCTTTACACTTTAACATGCTTTGTAAAAACTGTCAGTGGAAAATCATATAAATCTTTAGAATTACAAGGTAGTATTAGGGCACCTGGGTGGCTCAATTAGTTAAGTGTCTGACTTTGGCTTGGGTCATAATCTCAGGGTCCTGGAATCAAGTCCCACGTTAGGTTCCCTGGTTAGTGGATGGTCTGCTTGTACCTTTCTCTGCCTTTCCTCTGCTTGTGAGGTCTCTCTTTCTCTCTCTCTAATAGGTAAATAAAATATTTTAAAAAATTAAATGAAATTTTAAAAAGGAATTATAAGCTAGTATTAAAATTCTATATAAAAGCTTTATATTTACTATGAAAAAATAGGGAATTTAACAAATTAAAGAAACATAGTTCTATTTTGCATGTATATGACATATTAACCTTGATTTCTATTTTAATTCCATTTTTCTGGCATATTTAAAAACTTCAGGGCAGTCCCATTCATAGCTACAATGCAAAAATTCCATAAACATACTAATATATTGTTGTTAGCAATGTTTAAAAAGGATTATATGTAATGCCCAAGTTGGGGTTATTCTAGGAATGAAAAATAGTCACCATTAACCAATTGGTATTATTAATTATATTGACAGATTAGAAGAAATCACATGATTATAATACAATAAGAAAATCTACTTGAAGTTTTAGGTTACAAAATCAGTGCGCAGAAATCTGTTGCTTTTCTACACACTAATAACGAAGCAGCAAAAAGAGAAACTAAGAAAATAATCCCATTTACAATTGCACTAAACACAATAAGATACCTGGGAATAAACCTAACCCAAAGAAGTGAAAGACCTGTACTCACAAAACTATAAAACACTGATGAAAGAAACTGAAGATCACACAAAGAAATGGAGACATTCCATGTTCTTGGATTGGAAGAACAAATATTGTTAAAATATCTATACTACCCAAGGCAATCTACCCATTTAATGCAATCCCTATCAAAATACCAACACTATTTTTCACAGAACTAGAATGAACTATCCTAAAATTTGTATGGAACCACAGAAGACCTCAAACAGCCAAAGCAACCTTGAAAAATAAAAGCAGGAACACCTGGGTGGCTCAGTCAGTTAAGCATCTGCCTTCAGCTCAGGTCATGATCTCGGGCTCCTGGGAAACAACCCTGCATAAGGATCCCTGATAAACAAAAAGAAAAAAATTAAATAAATAAAATCTTAAAAAAAGAAAAGAAAAGCAGGAGACATCACATTCTAGACTTCAAGTTATATTACAAAGCTGTAATAATAAAAACCATATGGTACTGGCACAAAAACAGACACACAGATCAATAGAACAGAGTCAAAAACCCAGAAATGAACCAACAACTATGTGGTCAATTAATACTTGATAAAACAGGAAAGAATATTCAAAGGGGAAAAGATGGTCTCTTTGACAAATGGTATTGGGAAAACTGGACAGCAACATGAAAAAGAATAAAACTAGACCACTTTTTCACACCATACACAAAAATAAATCCAAAATGGATTAAAGACCTAAATTTGAGACCTGAAACCATAAAAACTCAGCAGAGAATACAGGCAGAATCTTCTCTGAAACTGGTCATAAGAACTTCTTTCCAGTTAGGTCTGTCCCCTAAGGCAAGGGAAACAAAAGCAAAAACAAACTGTCCGGACTACAACAAAATAAAAAGTTTCTGCACAGTGAAGGAAACAACCAGAAAAATGAAAAGGCAACCAACAGAATGGGAGAAGATATTTGTAAACGGCACATATAATAAGGGGTTAGTATCCAAAATATATAAAGAACTTATACAATTCAACACTCAAAAAAACAAATAATTGAATTTTTAAAAATGGGCAGAAGATATGAACAGACATTTCTCCCAATGACCAACAGACATATGAAAAGATGCTCATCATCACTTATCATCAGGGAAATGCAAATCAAAACTATCATGCAATATCACCCCACACCCTGTCAGAATGGCAAAAATCAACAACACAAACAATAGGTATTGGCAAAGATATAGAGAAAAAGGAACCCTCCTCATGCACTGTTGGTGGGCATGCAAACTGGTGCATCCAGTAGAAAACAGTATGGAGTTTCCTCAGAATGTTAAAAATAGAATTACCCTATGATTCAGCAATCACACTGCTGGGTATTCAAACAAAGAATACCAAAACACTAATTCAAAGAGGTATGTTCATCTCTATGTTTACAGCTGCATTATTACAAAAGCCAAAATATGGAAGCGCCCCAAGTGTCCACTGATCGGTGAATGAATAAAGAAGAGATTGCACCTATGGACACATACATGTGCACACACACACATGCACACACACACACACACACACACACAGAGGGGAATATTATTCAGTCACAAAAAAAGAACGAAACTTTGCTGTTTGCAACCACATGGACCCACCTACAGAGTATATTAAGTGAAATAAGTCAGAGAGAGACAAATACCACAGAATTTCACTCTTTGTGGAATTTAAGAAACAAAACAAACAAAGGGGAAAAAAAAGAAAAAAGAAAAAGAGAGATAAGCCAAGAAACAGACTCTTAACTAGAGAAAACACACTGATGGTTACCGGGGGTAGGTGGGTGGGGGATGGGTTAGTTGATGGGGAGGGATAATGGTTAGTTGATGGGTTACTTGTCGTGATGAGCACAGGGTACTGTACGGAATCGCTGAGTCACTATATTGTACACTGGAAACTAATATTACACTCTACGTTCACTCACTGGAATTAAAATTTAAGAAAGAGAAAAATCCTTTTATACAGAGAATAAACTGGTGTACTGGTGTTTGCCAAAGAGGAAGAGGGTTGAATGGATGGGCAAAACAGAAGAAGGAAATTAAGAGGTACAGACTTCCAGTTATAAAATAAGTAAGCCACAATAATGAAAAGTATGGCATGGGAAACATAGTCAATAATACTCTAATAGCATTGTGTTTACAGATAGCTACTCTTAATCTGGTGAGTATAACTTAATGTACAGAACTGTCAAATCCCTATGTTGTACATCTGAAACTAATATAACATTGTATGTCAAGTATGATTCTATTAAAAAAAGAAAAATCCATTTAATACGATTTAATATCTATTCCTTATAAAAATTCTTAGCAAAATAAGAATTAAAGGGAACTTTCCTCATGTGACTTAAGATTTACAAAAGTCTACAGAAAAGTTCCTTGGTGAATAACTAATCTATCACTTTAATTTTGGAATCAAAATAAGAAGGATTAACTCTACTTTTATTCAACATTGCATTACATTTTAGATAATGCAACAAGACAAGAACAATAAATAAAATATATGGGTTGGAAAGGAAGGGAAAAAGTACCTTTTCCCAGGTAATATTATTACATGCAAAAGAACTTTAGATAAATTTCTAGAATTAATTAAGTAGTTCTGTAAAGTTGCTGGATATAAAATTGGCATACAGAATACATTCCTACTGGCTAGCAATAGTAAGGAGAACAAAATTTCAAAAAATTATAATAACATCTATCAGTATCAACTCAGATATAACTATAAACACATATGTAAGATATCATCTAAGAAAATTATGAACATTTATTGAGAAATAGTAAAGAAATTAAAAGGGTTAACTGAACAAGATATATACCATTACATTATTTAAGCTGAAATATTATAAAGAATTTAATGCAATGCAACCCCACCTAAAATCTCAATAAATTTGGCAGTATTTGATTAGCTTTTAAGATATACACAGAATTGGGAGCATCAAAACACTGTTGAAAAAGAAGTCTCATCAAGATATACAGACTTATAATATCTACTAATCAACAAACTATATTCCCACACCGACAGGCACTTGAACTAATAGAACAGAGTAAAAAAGCTCAGAAACACACCCATTTATTTATGGGTACCTGATAAATACTTAGCACCATAGAGTAATGGAGAAAACCAGGCTCTATAGAAAATGGTTTGAGTCAAGTGGTGAGTGGCGGAATACATCTAAGTAGAAAACAAAAAAATGGGACTTAGATGGCTTTCTGTATAAAATTTGGCTTGCTGTATACGGAAAATACACATCCCTTATGCTTTAAGAAAATTTCACAAGAGCATATCCTTATTTCCTGGAGTAAACTCTAATGTATGAACCAAGAACATCTGTGCATCAAAATTCACCATGAAGACAATGGTAAATACAAACCAAAGGATGGAAGAAAATATTTTTTAAAGTATAATTAAAGACTAGAAAAATAAAAACAACAACAGAACTCCTACAAGCATTAATAAAATGACGAGATCTTGAAAGATGGGCACTTTACAAAGAGCAAGTAAGAGCCAGTCACCTTTAGTAATGAGGGAAAAGTAAAATAAAACAAGATATTACTAAAAAATCGGAGAGAGCGAAAATTTTAAGTCTGACAATACAATGTACTGGTGAAGATACAGAGAAGAAGAAGCCTCATTGCCTGCTGTTGTGAGTAGAAACTGGTATGGCATAATGAAACGCCATGTGGAAATACCTAGTAAATCCGAGAATGTGAAAAACTTAACGACACAGCAATTTCATTTCTCCGTGTACACTGTAGAGAAACATGCACATGTACAGCAGTATGTTTATACAAGATAGCTCCTCACAGCACTTGGCAGCACTGTTCTTAAGAGCCCCAAAGTGGAAACACCCAAATGTCCATCAGCAGTACAACACACCAATAAATTGTGTTACAGTCCTAAAATACTCAGCAATCATAATGAATAAATTATAGCTACACATATTAAAACAGATGGATCTTACAAATATGGAGTGTCAGATGTCAGCCGCAGAATCACACACACAGCGTGACAGACACTCAGAAACAGGTAAAACTGTTGAGTGTATGTATGTATACATGATATATATTAAAATGCAAGGGAATAATTCTCAGTCAAGTTAGGGATAGTGGTTACATCTGGGCAAACAGAGGAATCTGCAATTTGGCGAGAGACCCTATTGCTGGCAAAACTATCTTCTGATTTGATGGTATTTACATGAGATTCACTTTACAAGCATTCATTAAATTGCACAACTGTGTTTTATGTGATGTGTTGTATTTATTGTTTTTTAAGATTTTATTTATTTATTTGACACAGAGAGAGATCACAATTAGGCAGAGAGGCAGGCAGAGAGAGAGGGAGAAGTAGGGCTCTGATGAGCAGGGCGCCCAACGTGGGGCTCTATCCCAGGATCCTGAGATCATGACCTGAGCCGAAGGCAGAGGTTTAACCCACTGAGCCACCCAGGTGCCCCTATGTGTTGCATTTAATGATAAATATAAATAATCTTAGAACTATAATATCTACGTAATTGTAGCTATGGTCATTTATGTAACAATTACTTTGGTAGGATCATTTTAATAATATCAGTTACAAAGAAGTCCCACTATCCATAACAGAAAGATGCAAAGTTGAGAGTTGTCTGAATTTGTATCAATGAGGTCTGATGCAGTATTTGTCCCAGGGCAATTTCCTAAAAGCAGATAGGCCCAGTAGTAGAGCTATGCAGACCACTGGACATTCTGATACATAATAATTTAAAAATAAAGAACTGACAGATATCGTGAGTAAACAACAATAGTGTTTATCTCTAAATTTCTATCAATCAACTACAATTAAGAATAAAAAATAAACAACTTCCCCATGTTATATATCAATTGCATTTGGTTAATAGCATTCCTCAGATGCTGATTTCTACTACAAGACTGCACAATTTATCCCAATAATGTATCCTAATAACGAGTTTACAAAAGCACCCTTTTAGGTGAAATTTCCCTTAATGACACACGAACCACAAAAGTGTATGTAAAGATTGAAATGCTATTACCCTGACCAGGATTATAAACACATAAATCCAATCAGATGTTTCTTAGAAAGAAAAAAGTGAACATTTTGCATAAGCCAGAAAGAAAACTCATCATAAGAAAATGAAAAAAAGTGAATCAAAATGTCTTTATCACATAAAGTACCTTGGAAGAATGGGGAAGGTTGCCGAATTTTATTTTGAGTGGTTAAGGACTGACATTAATCACTGTAAGTCTAATTATTTGGGGTCCTCTACAGCTTAATTAAATGTTTCTAGAAAATAAAAGGGTGACCTTCCCAATACAAGAAACAAACTCTTAATTACAGAGAACAAACTGATGGTTGTGGGCTAGGGGGTGTGGGGGAGCACGGGTGACAGGTGGTGGGGATTAAGGAGAACACTTGTCCTGATGAGCAGCAGGTCGTGTAAGGAAGTGTGGAACCACTACACTGTACACCTGAAACGAATATTGCACTGGATGTGAATTAAGTAGAATTTAAATAATCATTAAAAAAAAAAAAAAAGGAAGCCTCCCATCTGGATCTTTCAACTGCCTTTTCTCTCCTAAAATACTTTTTTAAAAAATGGAAGTAATGACTACAGAACCCATCAGGTGGTCCTTGATTTTTCACATTTCTCCTCTCAAAAATGCGTACCTTCTTCCCAGACATCACGCTCCGATTGCAAAGACTGGTGTCGTGGATTCTGAAGCATACACTTGACACTAAACGGGTTGGCTGTTCTGGGAAAGATCTCACATACCTCAGTTTGGTTTTATTCCGTCTGGTGCAATGGCGCCATCTACAGACGTGATGGCGCATTTCCACAAGCTTCTTTGAAAGGACGCAAAAGAGATGAAGTAGTTCAAAAGATTGTATCGTTGACCCTTGAACAACATGGGTTTGTGCTGAGCAGCTTCACTTATACGCAGATTTTGTTTTTGATAAATGCAATGCAGAACTATAAACGTATGTTCTCTTCCTTATGATTTTCTTCAAACATTTTTACTAAACTGTAAGAATATTGTATATAATATATATAACACAAAATGTGTGTTAATAATCGAATGCTTATGTTATCAATAAGGCTTTCAGTCAACCATCAATTATTGGTAGTTAAGCATTTGGGGAATCAAAGTTATACATTGATTTTCAACTGTATGTGTGTGAGGGGGGAGTATTTCTAACCCCTATGTTGTTCAAGGGTCAACCCCTATGTTGTTTTACCCTGATTCTTTAAATTCTGTAATACTGGTTCTTTTTGGATTATAATACATTATAAAAAGAATTAATTTCAGTTAGATACTGTGAAAATGCTATGTAAAAAACATGCATTCATAATCCAAGGGTTTTCAATCCCTACGCCTAAAGACAGAAAAATATACCTAGAGATGGCATTATATTTTGGTATTTTTAGGTCTATTACAAAATAAAATGGAATAGGTGTATGATAGGGATCTTTCCAGAAAGTGCTTAAAAACAAGTTAAAATTCAGGGATGCCTGGGTGGTTCTGTTGGTTAAGCAGCCGCCTCCTTCTCAGGTCATGATACCAGCGTCCTGGGTTCGAGTCCCACATTGGGCTCCTTGCTCAGCAGAGAGCCTGCTTCTCCCTCTGCCTCTGCCTGCCATTCTGTCTGCCTGTGCTCGCTCTCTCTGACAAATAAATAAATAAAATCTTAAAAAAAAAAAAAGTTAAAATTCAAAACTAGCTCAGGTACAATAATCCTGATGGAATTAATTCCTAAATTGGGTGAGTGGGCTTTCAGAACAAGAAAAAATAGGGAAAGGAGAGAAGGAACTTGAGTACAAGGGCTTGATGTCTCTCTCCTCCCCTCGCTGCCCTAGAGGCAAGTGTTAACTGAGCCACACCCAGGTAAATCTAAGGAAGCCACACCACTCCAAAGGGGTAGAGGAAGGATTCAGAACTTCCTGGCTAACCTCCAGCTGAACCATCTTTCCACTCTACCACACCCCAAAACCCCGGGAGAAATCCTACAGGGCTTTAAAAAAGGAGCAAGAGGACCAGGCACCCTCACTTTTCTAGGGTAACTTACACAGTGTCTTCTGTGTGACTATAAAACATGCATTATTACACACCAACTGCTGAGCTCTGTTGCACCAAATGTTTTTCTTGCAAAGACACACTATAAATAAAAATTTTAATAAAATATGATCCAGCAAACAGCTGGTTCCAGGGACGAAAGCATGCAAATGAATAAGCGGTTCATTATCTTCCCCTTGATTTCAGCGCTGGGTGAATTCACCCTCTCTTAGACCAGAATGAATGGGAACCCACGGTGAGTAGCCCCACTGACAGCACCTCTGCCCTCTCAGAAACTAAATCCATCTTGACCTTCATTGTCCTCTAACTCCTGCTAATTGTCCAGACATAGCTTCCCTATCAAGGGAAGAAAGAAGAATCTCTCTGGGGGTGGGGAGTGGGGGCAGGGGAAAGCATCTCCTACAGTTCTTCTATAGACATTCATTTATCCATTCGCTGGATATACATGCATTCCTTCAACGAACAGTGTGTCATAAGCAGAGCACACACAAATTTGCACAAGACTAGCACAGTCCTTGCCCATGAAGAGCTTACAGCAGAAGGAGGATGCATATGGGAGGCAGGATAGTCACACACAAATAAATTACACCCTGTAAACCATAATTAAATATTTATTAAATGATGCCCTTTCTGGCTAACTTAGCCCTTACTGATCTCTCTGAGGACCAGAGCACTTAGACTGTGTAACATTATTTAGCTAGGTAAGCTTCTGGAAGACTGGGGCAATAAGTGATAGTTCTCTGACTCGCAGCGTTCAGCCAACAAGTAAAGAGATGGTGGAGCATCAGTAATCACCACATTCCAACAAGAAGCCCAGAATGAACTTCAGTATTATATTCGTAAAAATACAGAATATTATGCAGCAGGTTCCTCTGTCTCACATACCCTGTTAAAGTGAATTTATGAAGCCTATAAATGGGAGACAGATAGATAGGGACATGGATCTACATATACAGAGAGAGAGATAAAGAGAAATGGATATAAATATAGACGTTCATGTGAATTTCAAGAGTTCTTTAAAGTATTCCTGGAAGTTGCATAAAACCTTTCAGTTAAGATAATCTAAAGATCTTGGCCTAAATATTGATTATCTTATCAAAACCAGTATAAGAAAAACCAACAAAACAAAGCAAAAAACCAGTATATACGTTGACAGGATTTAACTCTTGGCGGAGGAGGTGTTTTAAATGCTATTATTACCTAAATTTCTAAGAAAAACAAAACAACTCTACTTTTTAAAAATTAATTTTCTAAATTGGTTATGTTACTTCTAATCCAAAATGTCTTGCTTGTAAGGAGGAGATACTGGAAAGAATTTGAATAAGGTCAGTGCTTGGCACCTTCTCTAAATATCTCCCCTTATGTTCAATATGTGGCGAACTTCATCGACCCCTTCCCCTCCTTTCCCACGCACGCCTCACCTGAAAAATGTGTGAGGTCACTTCTGACACGGAGCCTGCTGGCTTCCAGACTGCCCAGGACTAACTCTGTCTTTACACCAACCACCTAGTAAGGAGTAGGATTCTGTTCTGCAAATGTTCTTTACTTTAGTGGGGGCTAGAGAGGTTCTTGCCGTCCTGAGGGTGGGGGTTGGCGAGCCAACACACGGGCTCACCACAGCAGCCGAAATCTTGGCAGTCAGTCAAAAGCTCATGAAAATTTCAAAGGTACAAAACTCTTCTCAGAGCTCCAGAGAAGGAAGGCAGCTTTCAGCAGGATTCTAACAGGTGCATCAAAGTAATCCAAAAGGAGGGGGAAAAAAAAAAAAGAAAGACTTCTTGGATCCAGCAAAAATCAAAAATTGTAAAGATAAACATGCACATATAAACCCCATGTTATGTGTCAAAAAATTCCTTTCACCATTTAGCATATCACTGCAAGAGGCTCAAAATAGACCTGCACAAACTAGACGGGGTCATCAAAGTCTCAGGATTTTTTCAGGTTTTTTTTTTTTAAGATTTTATTTATTTATTTGAGGCAGAGAGAGCACATGAGACAAAACCTGTATGAGAGAGAGAGAGAGCACAAGCAGCGGGGGGTGTGGGGCCAGGGGGGTAGGGTGGGCAAGGGCAGAGAGAGAATCAGTTTCACTGCCAAGCAGGAGCCCAATGGGAGACTCTATCCCAGGACCCCAGACCATGACTGGAGCCAAAGGCAGGTGCTTAACCAACTGAGCCATCTAGGCGCCCCTGGATTAAAACAAACATATGTATCTATAGATTGAAACGCCACACTTAGGAATTTCTGCTTCAGATTACAGCCATGGAGTAGCTGTCACACTTTGGTCTTCAAGGGCACAAAATATATTTTGTAACAAGCAAAATGCGTGAGACAATGAGTACAGACTTCATTTGAGCTCTGTATTTCTTGACAGCAATTCAAAGGGGTCAAGGTGTCTTTACCAAGATTCTCTTGGAAACCAGGACAGCAGGAATCAAAACAAAAGCATTCTTCCTTCTCGAGCCGGCCTTCATGTCTCCCACAGAGTTACGTATTACATTATGCCAACAAGGAAATGGTAACAACAGGAGGAAAAGAAACTGAGAAAGTTACCCTCCCCATCTGCTGGGGGACAGGGCAGGAGTGCTGAAAGTGGGGGAAGTAAGTGCGAAAAGAAACAAACATCATGGCAATTCTGGAAATGATGGACAATACACCAAACAAAAATGGAGGAAATTCTGGAATTAGGAGAGGACAAACGGGACCTTGATGTTGATTCTACTACTAGATTTAAATGTGCGCAAAGTTTTAAAGTTTTCTGGGCCCTTTCCTCCCCATTTGGAGAACATGAGAAATAATACATGCTCAAGCCCTTTCACAAGTTTGCTTTACAGTACAAATTAGCTAGAATTAAAGTGCTTTAAAAATATTTTTCTCATTGGGCGCCTGGGTGGTTCAGTGGGTTAAGCTGCTGCCTTCGGCTCAGGTCATGATATCAGGTCCTGGGATCGAGTCCCACATCGGGCTCTCTACTCGGCAGGGAGCCTGCTTCCTCCTCTCTCTCTGCCTGCCTCTCTGCCTACTTGTGATCTCTCTCTGTCAAATAAATAAATAAAATCTTTAAAAAAAATATTTTTCTCATCAACTATATTTTGGGCTGTTCTATTTCTCATAATCCTAACAGTGTTCCTTTATCCAATACTTCCAAAGCAACAGGAATGCATACTTTTTTTTTTTATCCTAAAGAAAATAAAAGACATCAGAATATAGAGGGGGCAGGATTTCATGGTTCTAGAATATAGGACAGGAAGATTTAATAGAAACTAAAAAGACGTTTTTTGTATTTATAACCTGGACTTGTACAAGCATTATCCTGAGTCTGTGCTAGTTAACTTCACCTCAGGTAATGCATTTATAAATATTTTCTTTATTGCAAGTACAGATCTTTCCGCTCAGCCCATAAAGCAAGCTCTCAGGTGCTGCGTTCCCGCTTTGCTCACGATGCGTCTGATTTGTTTCATTGTGCGGGACTCCTTGAACTGTCCAAGACCATCGACTGGGATTCATTGGCACAGCAGCGCCACGTTGTGGTTACACCGAGAAAATGTTCTAGCAGGTGTACTTAGACAATAGCTGTGATGATGCTGTCAGATCATTGAGGAAAGAAGGTGTCATCGATGTGTGACTTTCATATGCAGGTTCATATGCAGAGACCAACATTTTTGGGGGTTCCTATCTGGACTCTGATTATATAACACAATTTATACTGTACCAGTCACAAATTATGACTTCTTTTTGTCCTATAGCAGCATTTTATTCAAGGCAATTTGTACCAGAGTAATAAATGATTTCCTATCAGATTTTTTAAAAGAAGTAATCTCTCAGAAATACTGTAAATATAAAGTTGCTTTATGTTTATGGTATAGGTTAACAAAGGTCATAAAATTAAAATAGACAGCAACTGAACGATTACGGTAACTATACTATTTTAGAGTTTATAGAAATAGCACTGGCTTTGTTAGATTTGGATTTAATTCCATGTGATCAGAGTCAGTTCAAAGGTGCAAACAGAGAGCTGAGTTCTCCATAGATGGGATGTGTCAGAACTCAGGATAATGACAGATAGGAAGCCACGAAATCAGAGCTGGCAGAGCTATAATCAAGAACCAGTGAATCTGATGCACTCTTCTCTTCTATTGTATTTGGGTCCTCCTAGGCTATTTTGTCATGTCTGAAATCATGAAAAAGCAGGATTCATCCTTATGGCAAAAGAGATGGCTGTGTCTTTGGGATGAAGGAAGATGGGGAAGGTTTTAGAACTTTTACAAGAAGGTGTACTGAAACCATCCACAACCCATTTTCCCCCAGAAAGAACCATATTCAGTAAGTTAACAAGAACAGATTTTGTGGTCCCTCATGCTTATGTAATCTTAAATTTAGATCTTCTTAACTTTATTTCATACTACACTAAGCCCATGAGATACCTACGCAGACAATGTTTTGTTGCCAAATGCTTTCAAGAAACAGCAAATTGTACAACTGCCTCCCAAGAGTCCACTTACATTGGCCTATTAATTGCTTTTAAAAATCTTACAGTAGAAAAATGTGCTTAATATTTTTTAAAATATTTCATCTCTAAAATTAATTAAAATTTTAATTGTCCTTGGTGCTTCTCTGAATATCTCCCAAATCAAATGGTGGAAATATTTCTTTGTATGACTCATCTTCCACTTGATTGGTTTCCTTTCCATTTATGCCTATATTGTTTAGTTGATCAATTCACTTGACATGAGTGCATTTATAATTATTCACTAAAATGCCAACAGACTGTTATCCCTTAAAAAACACCATTATTACCACCAGTAATTAAATCTGTCAAATTTACACTAAAACACGTACACAGAAGTAAAATGTCTGGTTCTTAGGTCACTAAGGAATCAGAGGTAAAAATCAGAAGCGGAAAAAAAAATTATTGTTACTTCTCAAATTATTTTCTAAAGGATAATATTAATAATATTATAATATTATAATTATTTATTTATAAATATTTATAAATAAATAATTAACTAATTTTTATTGAGAGCATTCGTAACCTTTTACCTAGAAAAGGACACTTTCCATTGCAATGGGACTTCTCTATGTATGTGTGTGTGCCAATTTCCTTTATTTATGAGCTTAATTAACTTATTGATTTAATGTATTAATGTAAATTAATGTAATTTAATTATGTAATTTATTAATATAATTTAAAATGTTAATGTAAATTAATTTAATTTAATGTAATCTATTTTCATATGGAATAAAATTTATGTGATAATTTATGAAATCTAAAAAGGAAATTGAAGATTTTCATTACTCTGTTTAGATAACTTTTCTTTGTACCTATTTTCTTTGTATCTATTTCATTTGTATCAAAAAAAGTAAAATCTATTGCTTCTCAAAAGTTAGTGGCACAAAAAAAAAAAAACTTAAACAAATTTTTAAAAATTAGTGGCAAAAAAAAAAGTTAGTGGCCAAATCTCAGATGCTTTTTGAAAATGAAAATAATGGATTAATTTTCAATGACTATAATTAATTAGGACTAGAGTAGGACTTAGAAGTCTGCATCCTTAATAAACTCTGGGTGAATCTGATATTTGTTGTTCTGAGAAGCAGACTTGGAGAAGCACTGATCTATTACAAAAATTACTCTTTTCTTACAACACCCCAAAAAGGAACACACATTGAATTCATTGGAACCTATTATAAATAAATCCACATAAATGGTGCAAATAAACATTTTGATGTAATGTAAAATTCTGATAATTTGGAGTACTACTTGTAAGTTTACTTGTTTGGTTTCTTTCTCTCCCTTTTTACTAAATAGCGCATTAATGCCAGTTTAAAAAAATCTGTATTTCTATTTCCCACTTCCCCTAATTAATATACTTACAGCTTCTAGCTGTAATTTTTTAGTTTTTAGTTAAATTTTCTATTGAATTTTCTTGTGCCCAAGTAGAAAGAAAGAATGAAAAAAAATGCAGCAGCATTGTGGGTCTACTCTTACAATTTAATACTCATTCTTAGAGAACTTGTTTAAGCTTTATTTCTTATTCTGTAAAAGGAAGACAGTATATCCCAGGGTTATTGTAAGGATCTAACAAGATAATTCATGTGAAAAGTCTTTAAAAAATAAAGAAGTGTAGTAAGAATATGAGACATGGTTGACTGTCATACACTCATTTGAATCATGCTAAGAAAGAATGGATATTTGGTTGTTTTAAAATCGAATTTAAAATAAAGATAAAATGACACTAAACAAAGTAAAAAATAAAATTAAATAAAAATTAAGAACAACAAATCCTGTTTCTGCCACTCTATACAGAAAAAAATGACTTCACTATGGAAAAAATTCATTGCGTTTGTTCGACATTTGATTCAACAAAACAAAACATGCTGCTTAAATTTCACTGAATACTTCCCCATTTAGGACAAGGAAGGAGAAACTTAGTCTACTGCTGAAAAACAAAACTTTAACAATTTTTTGTCTTTAGTTGCAAAGCTAAACAAAGCCCGGGCTCTTGCTACAGAGAGCTATTCCTGGAAACCCTCTGCCACCTAGTGTACAAAAGTGAAAGTCATTCTAGGGACGCTTGCATGCTTACATTTAGTCATCAGAGAATTATCTGTGTGTCTATCCAGACTTGAAGTTATCATTTGCAGTGGGAATAAAACACACTGCATTTTCCAGAGAGCATCTGGCCTGAGAGCCAATATAGCATTTCATCTTCATTTTAGCAGCACTTTAAATTAAAATCTCATTTATAAATGTTTTAATATGGCAATAAGGGACTCCTGGGCATGTTTTAGTCTTTCATTAATATACACCTCTTGTGTGTTGCAAGATACATGCGCACTGAGTAAGTTCCTTCAACCATTCGAAGTGCTAACTAATGATCCAATAAACCAAAGCCTAGGGTATCTTAATGGCAGCAAAATACAACTCTTTAATTGGGAAAATAAAATATTAAATTCTCCCATTCCAATTGCTCTTAAACATATGCATGAAATAAGTATCAAGGGATTAAAAGGATTGCAAAGATTCTTTAACCATAGTTTTACATGCATGGTATCTCCCCACCTCCCATTTCAAGCTTTAGATTTAAATATTTTCAGCTCAGTTTTGCATGGAGGGTAGAACTCAGAGGTTGGCAGCGAAGGAGTATACAAAGCTGAATTATTAAAATACTTTTAAAGTGAAATGTCAAGTATACCATGCTATCTCTCTTAGCCTTATCAATTTTTTTTTCTTTAGCCACTTAGTTCTCTAGCAGTTTGCTAAGTGGTGGTGGCCGG